>NC_060897.1:9430935-9488435 GCF_014805685.1 Silurus meridionalis
GCATGGATTCCGCATAGGCCTACCATCTGGCATACCACATGGCTAGCAATTTTGTATAATATAAATAAATTACATGCAGCACCTTTTAATATGATCTGATAAATTGAGACATCATTGGAATTATCAGCTTTATTTAAATTCGGACAAGGTTGTATTTATGATAGCCCATTCATCTAAATTTGTTAAAAAATTTTATAAATATATATTTTTTAAAGTTGTACAAAGTGGCGAATTTGATTTATGTAATTATTTAATTATTTAATTTGTTTAATGTTTATTATGTGAGTTTATTGGAGATGCTAAATAAGCTAGGACTTATCGCTTCATTGACTAGGAGCACTTGGGGGCTAGAGAGTTTTGTATTATTGTACTTATGTCTACAGGTTGTAACCGCCCACCTTGTCTGCCTTCGAAGTGTACATGGAAGATATACTTATTTAGTCTATACCTGGAAATACATAAAACGTCTGTGTGTGTGTGTGCCTTTAATTTGTGTGTGTGTGTGTGTGTCTGTGTGTGTGTGTGAGCGCGTGTGTGTGTGTGTGAGTAAAGAAAAAACAGAGCTTGTAATATTCTGGAATATCAGGGATTCATTATTGATTATTGTGTCTTCTTTATTTTTATGTTTATATGTTTATTTGTTTTTCCAAAAAGATTTGCTGCAGTTTCTGTGCTGTTAAAACAGATTTATAACTGGCCTCTAGGGGCAGCAGATCCTCAAATTCCTTTTTCCAGCAGTCAGCTAAACCAACAAGGAAATGATTTCTGAATCTGCAGATTAAATAAGGCAAAAAATGTACTGTGTTCCAGCAAAACAGTAGAGTATTATAAACATGAGGTCTAATACATGTTTTTTCTCGACTTGTGTGGACCAAGATCAAATCAGCTGCTTTCCAGTTTTCGTGCTGTTGACATTTGTGAGGTCGGGGAAAGGATTTGAGCTTCAACTGCAACTGACAGCAGCTTGTGGGAGCTATTTTCCCCTGTCAGAGTCAACACTGATTCCTATGTGTTTTTCTCCCTACGAAAAAAAAAACAAAAAAACAATAACTACACAAGCATAAATGGGAGAATAAATGCATTGGGTGATTTGGAAAAAGTGATTTGCTTTCCAAATTAAACTACATATTTACATTTTATTTAATATTTTTTAATAATTACAACCACACTTTTCCATTCTTTTATTTATTGTATTATTATTTTAATAAAAAAAAAAAAGTTTTGCCTTTTTTAATTGCAAGACTGAGCAGCATGTTGGCAACTCGTGCTAGTCAACATCCATCAAAGGTTTCAGTTCAGGGTTTTCAGCATGCTCGTTAACATCTCCAGGCTGTATTTCTTTTCTATCCCACTCATCCATGTTGTAAACAGCATTAACTATGCTATTAAAATTAATCGTAGGAATAAACGAGCCTTGTGTCTTGAGTGTGAGCAGGATGAGACGGCCCAGTCGATCTCTTCATCCAGTATTTCAATGACACCATTCAGAGCTTTGGCTACTGGAAGCACAGAGTGTGTGTTTAAAACATACAGGCTCATTTCTGAGAGATGAATCTTTGCTTCCAATACATAAACATCAATCAGGCATTTATGAACACACACACACATATATATGTATGTATGTATATATATATATATATATATATATATATATATATATATATATATATATATATATATATATATATGAGAAGGGAATGTAGGGAAGGAAGGAATGAGGCCAGGAATTAAGTGGGAGAGAAAGAGAAGCAAAGCTGTATTACATATATTGCTTTTTATTAAACTTAACTGATGGAGAACATGTTGAAATGCAGAAAGCAAGCTGAAGCTGAAACAAGGACAATGACATCCTTTCATAGGCCTCTCACTGCAAAGCCAGGTTTGAAGTTTGGTTTATATTCGGCTCAGTGTGATTTAAGAGGCTTCTATCAGGGCCGAGACACTCCTTCTTAGATTTACCTTCATGTGCGTTGACATTCATATATACAGAGCAGATATACACTCTGTTCTCTTCTGGTCTTGCTGAATTCAACCCATGTGTCTTATTTAAATAGAAAATTAACCACTTGGAAGATATAATTATCTATGGTGGCGTCTAAACCTGAGCATTTGTTGTAAGCAACACCATTGTCATTATGTATGGGTAGAGAGGATGTTTCCTTATGACCTTGCTATAGATTGTAACACTTCATGCGGACCAAAATTATACATAGACACTCCTGGCCATTGTGCTAACTGTTTACCTGGGAACGGTCAAACCTTCTTTGTTGGTGCACTTGCTTTTGTACTCATTTGTGGCCACACACCTGTGTGTGTTTGTGTTTGTGTGTGTGTGTGTGTGTGTGTGTGTGTGTGTGTGTGTGTGTGTGTGTGTGTGTCCGTGCACAAATGTGGATGCTTCCTTTACTTGGCAGTATGTACACACCTGTGTGCAATGCACTTAAAATTTGTGTGTGTTGATTGTGTGTGTGTTTTGCATGTTTGCTCAGTAGAAATCAGACAGAGGATGGAGAGGGAAAAAGAGGAAAGCAAATAAGGGAGTGACACTGAGTGGAGAGCATGAGGGTTATTCAAACTCCTCTATTCTGCCCAGTTCCAGAGCCCTGAGTCATCGGACTACTCACTCACTCACTCAAACACACACACACACACACACACACACACACACACACACACACACACACACACACACACACACACACACATACATACATATATGCAAGCACATACTCATATATACACACACATATATGTTCCTATTCAGTCATTGTATCGCTTTTTCCAATGCACATGCATTTCAGATATAATTTCTTAATTTTTTTATCTGGATTCCTGCATGTTGTCCCATCAGTTGATTTGACTTTGGTACATGTAAGTAGTAGTTTTAAACAGTGGCACAAACTAACCTGCCTAAATTCTCTGAACAACTTTTGCAAACAAATTTGGAAAGATAAATAAATAAACTCTGATTTCCTTGAGCACTGAGGTGCAGAGAAAACAAATAAAACTCCAAATTTGTGTGGCAAATGTGTGTTTGCATTGTACACGTTTGCATCTACATAATAGGTGCGCTTACAAAACCACAGTATGCCTCTTTTATTTACTTCAATTCTGCGTAAGCACGTGAGCACAATGGAAAATTATTTAAAAGGCATCCGTGAATGTGTCATTACATTGCTAACTAGAGCACTGCTCATTAGTCTTTGTAAAGGCCATTTATCAGACAGAGTGCCTTTAATGTGGTCTAAAAAACTTGAAGTTCCTGTAAGAGACCAGTGGGGGGCAGTGCAGTAAACAAGTCTAGTAAATGATTTGATTTAACACGATTAGTGCCTTCAAGGATCAAATCAGAAAACAGGCATTATTGTTATTGTCATTGGAACGGGTCAAGTTTCTACTTATAAAAATAAAACAAGTGAAGTTCTAGTTTACCTTTTTTATATCGTAAACAGAACTGTTAACTGGAAATGACTGTTCAAAATGACAGTTGTCATTGAAAGTGAGAACGCTTATTTGACAGGACCATCACCAGAGTGTTATAAAATGTCATAGATGTGTGAGAGAAGCACTTGACCACAGAGATGAAAGAAAGTCTAAGGTCAGAAACCAGAAGCTGGTTAATCTCAACTTAATCCTTATTCTTAAACAATCAAAGCCTCAGTCCACTACTGTTACATCACGCTGTCTTAAGTGCCCTACAACAGAACAAAGTTCAGAGGATTAACTCACTCATTTGCACTGATAAGGCATCATTTAGGTCATTGCTTGCTCTATGACCCAAATCCAAGATGTTTTGCTTTTAAAGCTCATTTTTATTTGCAGAAAACAAGAATGTGTCCGTGTGATTAAAGAACATCTTTATTATTCCTGAGTGCTTCCATCATTTATGTTGCTGGAACTGTGTTCTGCCTTGTCATTCAGTGTTAAAGACATCATTCAACTTTCTGGAGGGTGTCCCCCCCCTCTAAATTAGAGCGATTTTTTCAGTGGACTAAAGTAATGGCTGTCATTAATTAAGAGCTTTGGGTTCAGCTTCTTTTAATCTTAAATAGGGATGTGTGCCAGGGGACAGAAGGGCATGCTGAATTCTAATGGTGTTTTGGGGTCTTTGAGCAGCAGCCTGGCAGAGGTGAGATAAGTATGTGTGTGCGCCTCTGTGATTGTATGTATATGTGTGTGTGTGTGTGTGTGTGTGTGTGTGTGTCTGTCTGTCTGTCTGTCTGTCTGTTTTACTGCTTATGATCCATGCCCAGTAAACCTGGTCAGTACAAATATCTAATTCTTGCTGGATGTTGGATAATTACCATAGGTCTGCTTGTCTCCAAATTTTAACTGGATAATAACTTTTGTACTCTTTATGAAAACAAAACTGCTCAGACATTTAAAGCTGTTCCCTTTCAAGTTCGGAAAACCTCCGCATGTTAACAAATGGAACCGTTTATTGAATTAAGCCTGATTGAAACGCAGGTGTACCTGAGAGTTATGTGTTAGGCATAAAGTTATTTTCTTAATAACCATTTACAGTAATGTTTTAATAGCCTCCTGAGTGTTTATTTTGTATTTGTTAGCTCTGGGGCTACAAACTTATCTGTAGAATCCTGACTCCTTCATTTCATTTCCTTTTTTCTTTTTCTGACTCTTAAACAAACATTTTAAAACAGCATTAGAGATATTATCAGTATTTTCTGCCTGTTATTTAACTCGTGATTGACTGAGATATTAATTCTGGCTTTCCTGCCTAAACAACTGTCTACATATTCCCAATGTTGTTAATCATTTTGAGCTGAACAGCAAACTCCAAAATTAAGTCACAAGATTATAGGGGGTCATGGTATATAAATGCTGGGGGAAGGATCCTGTGTCAAAAACAGGATGGCATTTTTATTTCTGTTATGCATTTTAAAATGCCTGTTATTAGGCATAGTGTTAAAGACCAAGATTAAAAAGGCACATTTCATCTGTTTTATTCAGTATATAGGTATGTATATATTACTGGTTAAATAGTTATTGTAATAAGCAAAGAAAGATATTCGATCATGCCTCTTTACACCAGAAATTACATTAAAGCTCATTCATGGTAAATATTTATAATGTGACATAATTAGTCTATATGTGTTTATATACGCAGCATGTAAACACTAGCTTTCACTATTTGCTTGATGTACACGAGTGCAGAATGCAAAGCTAATTGTCTGCTGTGTATGTTTATTGCAATTTTATGAAGTCGTTTGTTAGGTTTACACTCTATTTGCCTTTTAATTTTAGCTCATAAAGCCATAAATAAATCAGTCATAACAGAAGACAGGACAATATAATAGTAAGCCGCCATAAAGAATTTTATTATCTTGCTGAAGAGCATGGGAGATCTAGCATTAAGCGTGCATACTGCAGCCAGGTTCGTGATTTAGGATCACTCTAGTAAACCTAATAGCTATGAATGAAATTGAGGTAAAACTTGCCTTGGATCAAATGTTTATAGCAATATACAGTAAATCTGTCTTTTGGCTTGGAGTATATCCAGGCCTGTGGGTGTGTTTGGAGTATGTGTTAGAAAAGTCAGCATTCTTATATCAGGACCTTAGGAGCAATTTATTTTTTTGTAAAAGGATAAATCAAAGATAAAAAGGTGTTTATTTGTAAGGCCTATTGTTTGAACACTATCAACAAAAAGGAAAACTTTTGGTCCTGGTTTGAGTCTGCAGTTTGCACTGCATTAAGTGTGATGAAGTGTGCATGATGACCTGCAGGGGCAGTGTGGGACAGACAGAGTACATAGTAACAATACTTCAGAGACTGTGAACCGCTGATCAGATTCACCTTTTTCACTTTACGTTGCCATAGTCCCTGGACTGAAGCTGTTTTGATATGTGTGGTTGAATTGCATGACTGTGACTTGAACATCTTACAACATGGTAGTATACATGTCAGCCTGGTGAAAAGTTATGGCCCTAAAGTTCCACTAAAGGAGGATAAAAGCAGACCAGAAACTTCAAACAGCGAGTTATATTTAGCTTTGAGACCAGAATAGGACTTTCCCATGTTTTTTTTTTTTTTTTGAGAAACTCCCTCTATTCCCCCTTCCCTCCTGCTTTTATTTCTCCACTGAGGTAGTCTGTCCCTCTGGTAGATAAATTCGGGTCACCTTTCCTGGGGAATTAAAAAGTGACTACTGTGTGCAAAGCTGGAGTAAGGATGAGTATGCTCCAATGCTAATGATTAATGATACGGCTCACACGCATGCTAAGCTTGGAATCTTGCATCCTCCCTGGGGTATGATCTCACTGAAAGCTCTCCAAAAAAAACTTAAATGAAAGCATCAAGGCTTTTCCACATTTCAGCAAGGCATGCTCATGTAACCATCCTGAGGGATGTTACGATTCGGAAAAGAGAAACAAAATGAAAGGAATAGAAGAAGAGGTAATGAAAGAGAAAACCTTATTCAGATGTGTCAATGCTATGGACAGATGGTTGGGTGGTCCAGCAGGATGTCCTCAGAGCTTTGTTAAATGTTATAGAGATGATGAGGTGTTTAGTTTGATCAAAGGCAGCTGAGCAGGTATGATATATTTTCCATTTGGATGAACATTCTTCTACACTTGCATATATGTACGCAAATATTTCTCCTCTTATATAAGGCAAAGGTTTATAGGACAACATTTCATCTGCTTTAACTAATTAACTTCATTTTATGTTACATTATTATTAATGTTACAGTCACAGTATATATTAAAACATTTATAGAATTGCATTTATTTGTACAATTTGACAGGCTTTCGTATTTTTGGTCATGCAGGCTTTCCACTAGGGGCAGAAGAATTCTGCTAAATATGTGCTAGGGTTTAGTAATCAAAAACAGAAATATGCTTCAAAGCTCTGAGAAGCTTGGACGTATGAGAAAAATGGAAAAACACATTTTTGTGGTAGGACAAATACCTAAAATGTATGGGTGTTTTATCATTTGTCATATATAATTGATTATAAAAGTTATTATGTCTGACATAAAGCCTGCTATGGCTGACAAGGGTGAATTAGCTCTCCTGACTAAGACAGTGGCTGTATCATTTTGTTAACTCAAGCGCCAAGGTTTACAGTTTCATTGATTGACAGTAGGTTTATAATTAGGTGCATATCTTCATTTGTAAAATACTGTAAAATACAATATACAATACAATTTGTAAAATACAAGTTGCAAATGTCTATTAGGTTAATAATACCTTGAAACTCTTGAAATATTTATGGAAGTATGTAATTGATGGATGATATAGATAACTATTGAGAAAAAAACATTTCACCATGCCTGGGAGGGGAAAACCTGAGATCACACTCATATCCTTTGATCTACACTTTTTTTTCATTTGTAAACCTGTAGTAGCTGCAAGTGAACCCAAGCTATTCTGTGGAGAGTTAAACTGGCTTTTGAGTGGTAGTTATTCCAACACAATGCAGTGGAAGGTAGTCAGTGTAGTTCTATTCTGACAGTTTTTTTAGGGCTATGTGGTTTGGCATTACTCATTCAGTGAGGTCAACAAGCACTTGTACCTTCTCATTAAAGAAGAATGATGAAAGCAAAAGACAGATTTCTAGAAAAAATAAGACGCCCTGGATAAATACACGGCTTGGGGATTCGAGAAAAGTCAACAGCAACCTGTAGGCATGACTGGGGAGGCTCAAAGCTGGCCAAGGGCCTGTTTAAAGGAGGGCTGCTTGTAGAACTTGCTTGGGCAAGTTGTCAAAGCTGTATGTGTTTTTCACTTTTTTGAGTGACAAGCTTGCACCCATTTTTTTGCATGCCCATTGTGTGGAGGTCAGATGCAAACGGTTTCACATACAGAGCTGGTGCTGACTAAAAGTTTAATTAGTGCTAGGATGGCAGTGCAAAAATGTTCTCAGTAGAATTAATCAATTCCAACTGCATGTTAAGACCATGGTATTGCTAATATTTGAGTGTTTTGTGTTAGATAAATTGCCTGATCATTAAAATCAGATTTGTAGTTTACTTTTGGGCGAGGGGTGCAAATATTTACTGGACAAGATGTAAGTGTATTAATTGCTGATTGTGTTCTTGCTCCAGGCTACTTTCAAGTTTAATAAGGCATTGTAGCATAAAACAAGCATGCAATGTTATTTTGTGGTCTAGCATTGCATTAGACTTAGATATTCTTCAAATCCAATTTCTAGCATGTCGTAGCAAATATGTAATATGGACATTTGTTGTTCAAATTAGAATGACTAGCCAATCGAAAGGCAGGAAACAGGATATTTTGTGGTACAGTTGGGAAAACAAACAATGTCACAGAACAATATCTTTTTTTTTTCTTTATCAAAGCTAACAATGCAGTATGAGAATGCCTGTGGAATAAATGCAAGCATAGAAACTGTTACCTAAAAAAAAAAAAAAAATTTCCTCTTTACTGAGTTATTGGGATACCACCAAGGATGTTTCTGAAGATAACTTTATGTATGTACTGTATATTTAAGACAATTTGCCTATTAGAGATTTAGGCTCAGATGGAGTCAAATAGTACTGTGTAAGTGTACAGTTAAAATCTATGATAACTTTTACATTTAAAATCCAATCCTTAATCTTAATTCATTCACAATTTTACTTAGCACTGGGCTTGTATTTTGGGAAGATTTGGTATATTATTAACTTATTTTGTGTTGCTTTTAAAATTTCCAATAAAGAGAGCAGGACAATTCATTATTTAGTATTTACCAGTAAACTTAAATTAATAAAATCACTGGAACCCTTTTAAGCCAATACTTTCTAACTATTGTGTCTTAAAGGTACAAAACCCCAAAGAAAACTGAATGAAACAAATACATCTTCACAAAATACAGTATAATGCTAATTGTTATATGAACTAATTTTTAGGGAGGTATATAGGTTAAGCATGCAGTCATAACAGCATCACTGCTGAATGTTGTGCAATGAGGTTGTACTACACAATTTCAGTACTCAAAGCTCAACATCTAATTCACCAAAGTACATGTTCCTCATGCTTTAGCTTGCTTCATTAAAGTAGTAGATTAAACATGTAGTGCTGCTGTGTAATACAAATGGCTCTTTGGCTCATCAGCTCATCTACTGTCTGGTCTACTGGATTTATTTATGTTTTGTAATGCAATGCTGATTTAATGTGAGCTGACTAAGCCTGTAGTTGTACCTGGGCCTTGAAACTTAACTGTTAGAGAAATCAGTTTAAAACATACAAGATTAAGTCTTATTTGCTACTCAGTCTATCTATTCATTTTATTATCTTAAATATTTCTTATTAAATTGTATATATTTGCAATGTAATGCTTGGTATCACAAGAATGTTTTAAAGCTCTTGCCGTGCAATCATTAGCCATTTCACAAGCCTATATTTTATTTTTTAAATTATTCTCCAAGATGCTTCCAGTGGCAGAAATAGTTATAGCTCAATATATTTTAACAAACTGAGTGTGTATTACTCCTCAAGCACACATGACCTAATCATAGGTGACCCAGTTACTCTGGCATCTTTAAGTACTGTACAACTACTGTATTTTACAATAGAGAGAGAAATATGACACATGGATGGCATAAAACTATGATAAGTATGATTCCTCAAGAGTGCATCAGAACCTACTGAAACACTACGTGCAACAGAATGTACACTGGGTGAAAAGTGTTTGTCCCTTTTTCATTTACACATGAGGATTAATGAATCTGGCATGCAAAACAGCTGTGCCATGCAAATGCAGCCCAATTCCACGTTCTGTGTAAAAGAGATTTGGTGAGAGCATTACTCTCTGAATTGGAAGAAAACTACTTTATTAGGGATTAAAAATGTGATGGACAAATATGAAAATACAGTATGTGTCGAGACTATGAATATTTCTAGCTAACAGACATCAGGGTGTATATTAGAGTGTGGAAAAATAACAGCAGAGTGTAAAAGATTGTAAAAAAAAAAAAAAACAACTTTTTAATGCATTTATTTTTGCATGAGGTGGACTGTGTAACATTGTGTTAGATTGCTGAAGAAACAGCGTGGCTTTTCGTTCACTGTACATAGATAATGTCCATGCATGATCATTCAAAGCTCTTGCTAGCTCTTCGAAAGCCTGAAGGGGGATGGGAGCTTCATGTTGCTGTTACGCTTATCGTCCATTAGGGGACAGTGCAGTGTGCTAAGTTTCTTTAGCCAAGGCCATGAACTGGCAATGAATCCTCAGTCATATCAGATTACAATAACAGCTCCATGAAAGCAAAGCACAAATATGACTCCTGATGGAGAGTTTGACACATGCACAAACACACATATATATACACACATCACACACAGTTATAACAATACTCACACTCAAGACAGCTCATCTGTTGCCTTTGGAGGTGGAGTAAAATAATAGATCTTAAACTTGGGAACTGTAAAACACAAGACTCCATAATTCATCAAACCGACTGCAGCACCCAAATGCAAAAGTCTGGATAAACCAGCATCTGTGTGTAGCAGCACTTACAGTTTCAGCATGGCTCAAAAACAGAGTGCCGACATATGAATTACCAAGATTAATTAACGAGATAAAACAATCACTCAGGCGTAAATTGGCAGACAACTTGATGTCATGTAGAGCTAGAGTTTAATAATGCATCATAATAATTCACAACCCCGGCATCTCAGCCAGGGCCGTGACAGGAAGTGGTGTGATTTAGCTTTGCGTCATCAGTCAAGAGGCTGCTGTAAGCTTCATGATTTTCCCGCAGTGGGTTTGGAAGCGGAAGGAAACCCTCTTCCGTGTTTTTTTCTCCTTTATGTCTGTGTTTAATGTAGACCTTTTAGCTTAGTTTTATTTGCTGGCTTGAACTCTCTGTGGGGAGTGAAATGGGCTTTTGCTGTAATAGCAATCTTTTCTGTGAAGGTTTAGTTACATATTGTGGTGATCACTTAAACCTAAGAGCCATGAGACCCACTCAGACACAGCTTCACTCGTAAAGTGTTCCGCATCGACACATTGTAATAAGAGAATGTCTAGTGTAAGTCGGAGTACACAATCTGTTCCCCCCAGTATGACTGAATGTAGTGAATACCAAATAATGTGGCTGATATCTGCACCAAGGTTAATTTGTGATTATTTGCATATAACTTATCTGATTAAGTTCTATACAGGTTATGACTAAATCTGTCAGACTCTCTGGGTTGTGTGTTTAAGATGAAGAGTGAGATGTAGAGTAAAGAGCACACTTTGGTAACACTGGCATTGTTGTCATGCTGAGGGTATGATTGGCACATCACTTTATGTTTTATATTAATATACTCCCACACGGCTTAAAAGGTCAGTTGTTGTCTGGATGTGAAGTTTTACATTATTTCCCTGTGTCCATGTGGGTTTCCTGCAGTTTCCTGTGTTCCTCGTGTCTCATTTATTAGGATTCATTCCACCTCATATAATATATGATATCTGGGTATCTTCACAAATGATAACAATCTCTGTATTCAGATGGTATATAATTATAACTCAGCAAGTGTGTCTCAAGATTTCTTTTCCTATAAACCCTGATGTTTATAGAGCAATGATCATATCATCATGTGGTCATGATATTGTGGTCTATCCAACTGTAAAGTGAGGATGTCATTTTAATAGCCACTTAATCAGCCTGCAGGATTGCGCACATTTGACTTAATTTATTTGTCCTTCTAATAGGCTCCCTGTGTAGACATACAGACCCACAGCAACAATTTGTCCATTAATCTCTGACTACTGGAAAGTTTTAAACATTTGCCGTTTGTTCTCACTACAGTATTGAAAGACAGAATGTTTGTAGTTTCATATCAGGGCATGATTAAGATCAACTTTTCAAATAACAGAGTGGATACTGTAATATTTTTGTGTCTGTGATAAAAAATGTTTTGATATGTTTAAGGATCTTTTAAAGGCCTTTGGAATATCAGTATTATAATAATAAGCAGTGTTATTGTAAGCATTTAGTGCTACTGTTTAAACCGTTGACAGGTTAGCAAGGTAAAAATTACAGGCTATGAGTAATGTAAAGTAAGAATGAAATTTAGGCCAAATCAGTAGTGAAATAAACAAAATACTTCAACATACGTAGTGTAACTGAAGGCGACACAGTAGTGAATATAGGAACTGTGCCCTGTTTTTGTTTGACCTTTTAATGTGTTGTTATTTATCTTATAGTAATAGCATAGCAGGTTTTTAGTTTTGCTAGTAAACATGACTGTATGGGGTGTGACAATAACTAGCTACATGCTTCGCAATATTTTTTTTGTTTATTTTCTCTACTTGCAAGTATAGAGCAGTGGTGCCCAAAATTTTTCCAATGAAGAGTCAAAAACCAAACTTGATTGAGGGCTGTTGGCCAAAAATAAATGTTGCATTATAGCAAACATTATATGAAAATTAAAGTTGCTATGGGCTCCTTTTTTACCGTTTAATATTGAAAAAGAAATTAATAGAAAACCTAAGACTGTAATATCCTTAACTAATACAGATTTATTTAAAAATTTCTAGTTCAGTTAATCTTAAAGTTAAATGAGAAACAATTTCATTTATTTCCTTTTCAAAGGGTTTTCCAATAGGCTCCCCCACACCCTTTTTTCCCCCTCATTTCATATATGCCATTACGGCAAAATCAAAGGTCACCACTTTGGCCAATGGGCCCTAGTTTGGGCATCTCTGGTTTAAAGATGGCACAGCAGAGCTATTTTACCTCAGGGAACCTACAGCAAAACGGTGACCTAGATGGTCTAATGCCTGTAGTGCATTCATTTGAAGGTAGCAGGTAAAAGGTTCACTGTAAAGCTACATTTGTTTTCAGCAAATAGAACCAAAGGGTTCATAAAAAAACTAAAAACACTATTGTGTTGTATTGGTTGTTTTGTTTGTTTGTTTTTTTCACCTTGAAACCTTACAGCACTCTGATCAAATTCTTACAAGTGTCACTTGTATTATCTGTGAAAACTGAAAGGGCATAGTTGATTAGTGATTTATTTCTTCATAGGTTTCTATTAGATCTCTTTTTCTTTTAAGGCATTTATGTAACACTAAGCCTCCACAGGAAGTCTCCACAAGTGTTTCCTCGCTTAAAAAGGGTAAACAATTTCCCACATGCTTCATGAACATTCGCAATCAAATTCTTAAAGGTATAGTTCACTTACAGTGTACAGTTTTTCACATAGTGTGAATGTAGTTATTTTGGTGCAATCTGTAGAACTTATTTGGACTTCTGTTATAAGACATATTTTGGCTAAATAATATTAGTCAATAAATAATTGATAAAGAGAGCTGGATGACAGCTTCTAGTGGCTTGTGTTAGCAGACCATTTGAAAGCATGCAGACTATGTGCACAAAAACACCCACATGTAAATGTTCTCTGCTAAAATGACAAGCATAGATGCAAACTGGAGACAGTCTGTGGCTAAAATGGTGGTGGGGGTGGAAATATGCTACAGACACTAAAAATGCATTAGTGAACATTAACATTAACCATCTGTCATATGACAAACATTATATATCAGAATACACTTCCTGTGTAAAGCTAAACGATATGCTAAGTGAGAAGGTGAAACCATCTTTAAAATGGTTGCTACTTTTGTTTGTAACTATGGAACGTACTTTTGTCCATTGTTACAAACATTAGTATGTCATGCAGCATAGAAACCTGATTAGCGAGTCTTTTTAAGATTACATGTAGTAATTTAGGTTACAAGCAGTTTAAGCTATGGTAACTGTGCGCATTTTTTACTTTCGGGTTTGTATAGAAAAAGTTCAGTACTTTGCTTCTAAAATATAGTGTTACAATTCAATTTTTTTTGTGGCGCAGCCATTTCTTTAATTAGCCAGAATGTTTTCACAAGAATTTAGCAATGCATTCTTAAACAAATGTGGTAGCATTTATCAAAGGTGTGTGCCATTAACATACAAATGACATTTAAAAAAACTAAGTGGAACAAAGTGGAACAGATTTTTTTTGTGACTAATTCTATGAAAGAAACAAGTTTGACCTATACACTGAAGCTATGAAGGTTACTTTATGAGCCCACAGTGAGTCTGATGGTCCAGTTTAGTAATGAGAATCAGTAACTGAGTTTCTTTGTTTTTACTTATTTACATTGAGGAAATAGATACTGGTAATGAACAATGTTTGGCTGAGTAGCTTACTGTGAACTTGTTGTAGTCCTAACAAGCAACAGACATACAGACAGACAGAGAGAGAGAGAGAGAGAGAGAGAGAGAGAGAGAGAGAGAGAGAGAGAGAGAGAAATGAATTGCAGAGTCAGAGAGAGATAGATTGCAGAAGATGAAGAAATGTAAACGAAGAGAAAGAATGATAAAGTACTCCTCATGTCTGGCTCTTGTAGGCTAGAGGTTAAAGATCATTATTAAAATGACTGCTGAGAAGGAAGGAGAATGAGGGATGCAAAAAGATAAGGAAGGAGTGAGAAGGAGTGGGAACAGAATGCGAAGGAACAATGTCATCCTGGAAGTGAAGAGATAAAATTAGGACAGCTCTTTTGGATTTAAAGACTGTCATGTATGCTTGTATGAGTTTGGTGCAGAGGCAAAAATGATTTCACAAAACATATATAAAAAGATGAGAAGTTGCAAAATATTTCTTTCTCTCTCTCTCTCTCTCTCTCTCTCTCTCTCTCTCTCTCTCTCTTTGTTTCTTTTCTATATGAGTGGAGCAGAGAAGCTGGGAAGAGGAATGACTCCACTGACCTAGTTGAGCTAAAATTAGTGTGATGTAAAACAGCACTGACTCTAATCAATAAACACCAAATACATGATTGGTGACTGTGCATAAATGTGTACATGAGTGTGTGTGTGTGTGTGTGTGTGTGTGTGTGTGTGTGTGTGTGTGTGTGTGTGTGTGTGTGTGTGGCTAGTGAATGTATACATGAATAATATTTGCTGAGCATTTCTATGCATGCAGAGTATGAACACACAAGCACTGACATTTACATGTGATTACATAAAATGATGGACACAGCTGCATACACTATCCAAGAGGAAATGAAAACGTTCAAAGTGATAAAAACAGACAGACACCAACAATGCATTAATGCACATTATCATTTGCAATCTGTTGTATATCAAACATTCGCTCATGCAAAACATTCACCTGCCATGCAAAACTAACTCACTTGACAAGTACGGAAATGTAAGTAAAAATGCTTATAGAATAGCATTCAGGTGTGACCCCTTAGGGAATGGCCTGTATCTTATAAAAGCCTTTATTTGTGTAGTTTATGTAATGTCAATGAGATGCGCTGATGAAATTATGAGTAAGTATCTGCTTACAGTGCGTATTACAACTGACAAGGAACAGCTCATCTTAAATCAATCCCATTCTCTTCTTCATTTCAACAAGACACTGGATAGTCGTGTGTTGACTCCAGTACTCCAGTTGACACTTGCCATTTCTTGGACTGTCTTTTGCAATATTGTCAAATACTTATTGTGACCCAGATCAAGACGGTCAAAACTAAAATGCACAGATCTCTTTTCTTGGTAGAGAACTAGTGTCTCCTACTAGAGTTTGGGTTTGAAATGAAAACTGTAATTCCTGGATAAACAGTTCTCAGTAACGATATTAAGGTTTGCAGTGTTAAATTGAGCTTAAAACCAAGAGTAACACTAACCTTTGTCCTGTGACCATCCAAAAATATTCTTAGTGATCTTAGGAAATCTGGGCTCATGCATGGGCAGGTATAGGCTGTCCAAAGTGCCATTGTGTCTGAAGGCTGCCTGGTTTCATTCTGGCTGAAACCTTTAATAGAGTTTGACAGTTTTACATTGTACTTGACATTCCTTTTGTTGGTGACTAAAAAAGATGATATTCATCATTTAGTTAGGCCTTGACACTCCGCGATGAATTCTCTGGAGCTACACGCTAAGCCTTGATTAGCACTCCTTCTTCTTCTCATGTTTCACTTGCCTAACTGGTGGGTAATAGGGGAAGAAGGTAGAGGGAGGTGTAATGGATCATAATTCACAAGTCAAATTGATTGTGATGATTAATGGAAAAAATGGAAGCAATGACTGTGCCATTAATGTGTCACTTGCCAACTGTACAAACACTCCCTGCTGGGACACTTACATTAGCATTGGACGAAGTGTCCAAATCAGTGGCATTGTACATGGTTTTAGTGCCGTTTCATTTTTATTTTATTATGCTTTATTAATGGCCTATATATTTTAGTGATATTAATATTACAAACGCTACAAACATTATCCTAGCTATTATTGGGTATATTCTCACAGTGATTATATCCTATTATGTGATCCAGGTAGTAAAAGGTGCTAGATTTACAGTTCAGGGCCTGACCGACTCGTAAATGTAGCACATTAACACTCATATAATAAACCATACTCCAGTAACTGCTCAGTGCTGTGAGCATTGGAGTCTGGGAGAGGTGTGTGTAAGTGATGAATTGTGTTCCATAAAGCAGTTGGAGACCTCCCTTCAGGTTGACTTAAGAACACACACGCACATGCACATGTACACACTCACAGTAAGCTCACTTATAATTTATGGCAGACTGCATGACCCACAACATTCTCTTGCTTATATGGATTATAGTACATTTCTATAAACAATTTGAACACTTAAACAGGCAGTAGTGTCTCTCACACAAGTAATCTTTATCTCTTGTTTTCACTTACAACCAGTTCACTCTCTTTGTCCTGTCCTGTGAATCTTGTATCTGAATCTGGTAGGAATGTCATATCAATGGATGACTTTAAAGCTGTAATTTTAGAAGCTTGTGCTCCCTCTGCCGCTGTTACATTCCCTCAGGTTACCTGCAAATTGACATCACCTGGCACTGAGCCAAACGACAAGAGAAAGAAGTGGTGCGTCAGGCTGAACTCATTCAAATTACAACCTAAATGCCACTGAAATGTGGTGGCTCAGTAATAGAGCTTTAAAGGAACGGTTCAGGGCAAATCAAATTTACACAAATTCTTCCTTTTCCTCAAACACTGTCCATCAGCCAAGAAATGTTTTGTGTCCAAATTTTCTTCAGCTTCTTTGGTTTTGCACTGAAGCGGCAAGGCTTTTGCATGCAGTTTGCATGGTGCTTTCATTAGTTCTTAGCAATGTTAGTCTCATAACCAACGTTAAGCTGCAGAGCAACATAGAGGAGCAAATGTGGTTGGCAAACATGTCTTGGCTGATTGAAAACATTTGAGTGGAAAATTTCTGTACGTTTATTTTTTCCCTAAACCATTAATTTAAGTCATTATTAACCTACATGACACATCTGCATAATTCTGTCTAGTAAAACCACCAGTGTAAGATATAACACAGAAGACCTGGGACTAATATAACTACAGAGCATATGTAGTTATTGGGCTATATGTGGGACTATGTGTAGGATCAATCTGGGTGTATATATATATATATATATATATATATATATATATATATATATATATATATATATATATATATATACACTCAGATTACACCTGCTGGAGCAGGAACAGGTTTGAGGCTTTTAACTATAAATAGTAGCTACATGAATTTAAAACCTTAAAAAATACAAACCTTCAGTATAAATTTTCCCTTTTTAAAATGTATGTCCAAAATTGTTAAAGGGTTCTATAGAATGAAAGTAGACAGTTACTACTACTAAGTTAATATTTAAGCGGGCATCCAAAGTGAGCAACTGAGTACGTACTTTTGACTGACAACTCTGGACCCGAAGTGCAGGGCATCTTTTTTTTTTGCCGAGCTGTCATGCAGAGACCATTTTGGAGAAAGGTTCTCACACTCTTGGCTCTCAGCCAGAGGGCCTTAGCCGAGCCAGGGGGAACATTGTGAAGAGTGCATGAGTGCTCTACTAGGCTCATCACTCAAGCTGTGGCAGCTGGGCAAGCTTGTAGTGGAGAGCCAAGCTGGTACGCATGCTCCATATCAGCCGTCGTTCCCTCTCTGAACTCTCAATGACCCTTCCATTAGGGCCACACTCACTCCATCATTCCCTGCCAGGACAAAGGGGGCCGTCTGGCCTTCACATCGTGGTGCAATCCGGTGGAAAAGTTCAGTTGCACATCGCTCCACATGTCTTGTGATGATTACCATTTCCCCTGTTTTCAGTTAGCTTCAAAAACAGAGGAGAATGCTATGATAAAACTGAACATTTCTCATACTTTTGGCTCAGGAAAAAAATGTGGCGGGTGCTGATCTGTCGACAGTCAATGACAGGTTAACTGAGAAGTAGTTGACACAGCTAACATTTGAAAGTATTTAACAAACAGCCTTTTTATTTTACCTCTGCATGTGTGTGTCTTCAGGTTTGGAACGGTTCAACCAAAAAAACGAGGATATGTAAATGGAAGTGCTGTTTCATATATGCTGTTTTATAAAGGGTTTTTGGTGAGATTTTTTTTTCATAGACTGTGTGTGTGTGTGTGTGTGTGTGTGTGTGTGTGTGTGTGTGTGTGTGTGTGTGTGTGTGTGTGTGTGTGTGTGTGTGTGTGTTGGGGGGGTGTACTTTCGGGGTACTTTCATTTTGGACTTGGCCTGGATCAACTACAAGTCCAGACACTGAGAAAACAATTGTAATGTAATCAGCTCTGCCCTTCTGGCTACATTAAGAGAAGGAGTCTGGTGGGTGAGGAGGGGTCGGGGTCTAATGAGCAGGAGCTGAAAGAAACCTGTGGAATTGTATAAACACACACACACACACACACACACACACACACACACACACACACACACACATACAACATGATTATGTGTGAATGCTGTATAATGTAACCATTCAAACCTAGAAATTCTCACTAATCATTTGATTTAATTCAAGCGACCATAGTTTTGCCCTGACAGCAACCACCCACACATAAACACTCAGCAGCGATAGCCGACAGCATCTGCGGCATCGCTCCAAGGAGCTGACACTCAGCACAAGAACAGATAACACTCTAACTTGATGCTGATTTGATGAGCGAAGACTGACACATGAAAGAACAACCAAGACACAGAGTAGCATAAAATAAGTGTGGAAAACCTCTCCTTGAGCACTCCATCCAATGTGTGGACTCCTTCAGCATTTGGCACTGTGGTATTGAAACTTTACGAGAGCAAACGCTGACACGGTGAGGAAGTGTATCAAAGTAGCTAATGCCCTCTATCCCTTGCCTTAGGCTAAAGTGTTGTAAATGAGTCCTCACTCTACACTTGTTTTCTTCTGCACATTTTTACTGCAGTGAGCAGATAGATGAATGAAGGACAAATGAAACCTCTTTAGACATTCACATGACTGTTGCAGTTAGTGTCAAGGCTAATGATTTTCTTTGTGGAAGCCATGTTTGAACATAAACAGGCTTTATTGAAATTTCCTAGTCTGGATTTCAGCATCTCTGTTCGAACATTGAATAGTGCGGCTGTCTCAGTCTAAAACATTTACTGTATTATTACTGTATACAGTATGAATCCTTATTATGTATGCTTGTATGAATCTCTTGCTTATCCTTAGCGCTTCATTCTGATCATTTTTGCTGTCTCTGCCAAAACTGTGCAGTTGCTGACAATACAGGGGGCTTAATGTAAAATGTATTAACCTACCACGTGTTTGTCACATCAGCTATAGGCTTCATATCATTGGGTAAATTGCTTTGCCTATGATAAAATTTGCTTAAACAAGGATTATGAGCTTATTAATATTTCTGAGTAAACATGATTATCACACTTTGTAGCAGCTCTTTAACATTTACCTTAACATTTTGATAAAAGCTCAGGGAGATGAACAGTTTGTAAATTGACTCTTCTGTTTACAAAAGATAACCCAGAGCTCAGTGCACGATAACACCATTGATCCAGTTCATTCTGTTGATAGTTATGTTTGGTTTGGACAACTGTTAAAATATACATGGATAGATTGCCAAAAAATGGGCAACAAGTGGATTTTGAATTCCTCTGAAACTGTCTTCTTTGCAGAAAATGAACAAAAGATTTTATATTTTCTTGCTTTTATTTTTTTTGCTTATAGACTACAAATCATATTTCAAAAGGGAATATCATGTGTTAACTTTGATTATTCTAAATTCATATAAACCTCAGATGTACACTGTTAATTTTGTTGTATGTATGTATGTACACATACACAGGTTGCGTGATTTGTTTCAGTGTAAAGAAGACTCGATTAATATCTCCACTCCCCACAGAGAGAGTTGTGTCGTTTTTTAGTAATTAGAGTCCAAACATTGCAAACATCAAAACAGTGATAAATCTGTCAACCTAGAATTTTTCTGTCAACCTCTAATGTTTAGTATTTCGTGCTAGAGGTCCAACAGTTTTCTGATAAGGAAAAATATCTCTATGGTTACCAAGGGGATGGGACTCTGGGAAACCCAGGGCCAAAGGTGAAGCTGATAACCTTTTGACCTCTGAAGTTCTCTGCTTTGCACCTCAAGACTGTCATAACAGTAGGAGGAGCATGTAGTATTTTTTGTGTGTGTGTGTGTGTGTGTGTGTGTGTGTGTGTGTGTGTGTGTGTGTGTGTGTGTGTGAGAGAGAGAGAGAGAGAGAGAGAGAGAGAGAGAGAGAGAGAGAAGGTATAACTATATTATATCTAGGTGACGAGGGAACAGAAGTGGCACAGGAGAGATAAAGGAAAGTCCAGCCAACGGTTTGGCTCTTTAGAGGCATCTCTGATAAGATACAAGAGCAAATACTCCTTTAAGCCATACCCAATGTCTCACACACACAGCAACACTGGACAGGATGTAGTCAAACAAAAAGCAAGCTTTTTCTTTCTGTGTTGCACATATTAAAAAATGTTGTATGCGGACATGATTTCAAACATACCGCTAAATGCAGTTTATTAGACTGATTAGATTTAGCTGCATTAAAAGCTAATGCACATGATGCAAGTTGGGAGACATTTCTATTTACTAATGCACTAAAACTGACTTGCTCTTGCATCATCAACTTTCTGGATGATTTTAAAGAAAACTGTAAAATCAGTGCACATGAATGTGTTTTGACCGCAATAATTCTTTGCTGGATTGATCAATTATTATTGAGTTGATCGAAATTTTCTCTTGAAGTTTTCAAAATGGCCATAAGGCATACAGCCTAGTGTTTATGTTTTCCTTTGAGGTGTGAAATTCACGTCGTTACCTCTAGGGGGCAAAAGGTATCATCCAAGGTTTAGCTTGAAAGAAAAAAATATGGAGGCTGCTGTCCAAGATTTTCTTGCATTGTGTGTGTGTGTGTGTGTGTGTGTGTGTGCGTGCGAGAGAGAGAGAGAGAGAGAGAGAGAGAGAGAGAGAGAGATCCAATTTAAAGGGGACATAGCAATAATTCAGCCAACACTCAACCACTGAAGCGCGTCATTGCTGAGAGCTTTGCAATATTTCTCCTTGCGTTGCAATGCCACAGCTACTGATCAGAATATGTAACACATACTACAGTCGAGCTCAAACGATCATATACACTGCAGGGTGCACACTTTTGACTTGTCCAAATTACAAAAAAACAACAAAAAAAACAAGCAACTAGTCAGATACATTATGGCACACTTTTATTTAATTTCTTTTGGCATTAGAAAAGCATTTTTGCAAGGGAAAACCCTGGAAACTGGCATGCTCAGACACTAATATTTTAAGCTCACTTTGTGATTGTAATTGTGTCTAATGATAATTATACATAATTCTCGAATGGAAACTGCAGCATACATCTCTTTTGTTAGTGTAACCGTATTGCCGGGTTGTATTCATTCCTCGATGTACATTACTTTGTTCCCTTCTGGTGTAAAATAAACAGCTTGTTTCATATTTTCATAAATCAATGCTTATTTTGACTACTCAGGGATTTTAGTATATTTATTGGAGACTTTTCTGAACAAGACTTTTGGCCTTGCTCTTTAGTACGGTTATATTAGACATTTTACCTTATCTTTACCCCTCTGTGTACCTGACTGTGGATAATTATTGGTTAACCCTCATGGTGAACCTAACTCATCCCGATAAATATGTCTGTTTCCTCCCAAGTCCTTGTTGCATTTTACCAGCAAACTGCTTTTGACTCTTCTGAGGGCTTTGATGAGACCTGTTGTATGCCTGATTTATTGGATCTAGTCTCCTGTTCAATCCAGTCGTCCCCAGGCAGGGCAGTTAGCAGTGACATGCTCTTGCTGTCCAGTGGCTAAGCCATTAAAACGCGATGCCTCTGGTGTCCGCAGAAGAGAACGGAATTGAGATCATACGTAATGTGCCTGCTCAGTCACGATGCTTCTCTCATTAGAATTCCCTGTCTGTAGCTTCTTTCTTTTCCCTCTCTCTTTCTTTTAACTCGGCAATCTTAAAAGAAAATTAAGACTTAAGTGGTTGCCTGTCAATTAGCACTCCCTGTGCGACAGAGCAGCAAGAATTCGATTGCGAAGAGATGCAAGACATTACAAGCCAGCCACTCTAGCTCTTTCATCCCCCCCCCCATCTCTTTCTCTCTCTCTCTCTCTCTCTCTCTCTCTCTCTCTCTCTCTCTCTCTCTCTCCCTCTCTGGGTTCTGACTTCTTCTGCTGTCTGATTCTTGCTTTTATCTTTCACTTTCTCTCCTCGGTTCAGTTTTTTTCCTGTGTTCTCAATACTTTTTAATTATTCAGCTTACTTAAAAATAATAAACAGTCCACTATTAATGGTTTGCACCAGTGAAATACCAACAGAAGGACTGATGCCTCTTTCTGTTGGATGGCCTACACTTGCAGCATCCCCTGTGGTTGAATCAATGTTTGTTGGGCCTCCTAAGTGAACGCATATTCATTGTTACATTTAATTATTTCAATTCAAAGCATCTAACAGTATAGCAGTGACCCAGAATCAACTCAAACATGTTTAACTGGAATGCTGTCATTCAGGGTTTTCCTGCTGTGAGAGCTTCTAGTGACCAATCAACTTCACTATAATGTAGAGTGAAATTGCTTTGTGTCGAGCCGTCAGTGAAAGGCTGATGATACATTTCGAAGGCTGCCTGGACCACAGTGCTTGACTATGGTTTCTCTCTTTCTCTCTCTTTCTTTCTCACTCTCGTTCTCTCTCTCTCTCTCTCTCTCTCTCTCTCTCTCTCTCTCTCTCTCTCTCTCTATCGCTCAGTTGTCTGTCTCAGTTCAGCAGGCTTAGCTGTGGAGTGCTGTCACTGACTGTGACATCATGTGGGGACAGAGGCTGTGTAACTGACTGGGAAGAGGGAGGTTCTGAGCCAAGATGGTGGAGTGATAAGTACAGCCAACTGAGGACAGGCTGGAGCCAAAATGGTTAATTGCTTCTCCTACAGCGAAGAAGAGCTTATCACTGTTTTGTTGAAGGCACTTTTAATCTGGACGTATCACTTGGAAATATGAGTTGGCTTGAGGTATGGTAAAGAGAATGTTCTGGACATTAGCATGGTATAAAAAAGAGGTGTTTTTTATGTCTATTCATAAACCTGAACTTAGCGAACTTAATGTAAAATGATTACATTTGGTCATTTGATGCCAAATACAGCCAAATACGTTATAGACAACAACCAGCTTTTCAAATGTCGTATCTTCTAAAAAAAATATATATATATATTTATAGACCAATTGGCATTTGTAAAAGGTCAAATGTAATGCTGTTCATTTAAACTTTGTTTGTATGTCGGTATGTCATCATCTATTTTATAGGTACTTTATAGAATCTACAATAAGTAAAAGCAGGGTCGACTTGCTTAACTTATATAACTATAATTAATATATATATATATGACGTAAAGCACCCCTTGTCATAGATTTATAAAAAGAATGAAGTAACCCTACTCTGTCATTAACAAATTTGTAGCTGTATGCCTCTCCAACTTTTACTCCTTTATTACCCTTTTATACTTTTTTTAAAGAATGTTTATAGAATGGTTCGTGATTGATGCTAAATTATGATGCCATTATCTTACCTGTTATGCTTTAGGAATTGATGTGAAACTGCTGACTGCATCTACTGCATACTGAAGCATTGTCAAAAAAAATACAACTAATATTTGAGTAAAGTTTATATGACACAGAATGGGTTAGGTTTGTACAAACACGGGTATTTGCAAGTATTACTGCAAATCAATGTGCATCTATTTCAATAAAATACAAGCACAGAGAGGATTGTGAACAGGGAAACACAAGTAACGTGTTTCATATTTATATGACTAATCGCTATCTTTAATGTGATAGAAGAAACGGAAAATGGGGGTGAGAGATGAAGAGATGAAGAGTAAGAAGGGGAAATGGAGGAGACAGGGTGAAGGGACTTTGAAAAGGCTCTTTCTGCACATTACAGGGGTTTCCATGGCAACAATATAGCAGGGCCTGGCCTGCTAAGTAAGTATGTGTGTGTGTGTGTGTGTGTGTGTGTGTGTGTGTGTGTGTGTGTGTGTGTGTGTGTGTATGTGTTAGAAGAAAGGACATACCAAAGGAGAAAAAAGAAAGAAGGTTAGAATATCCACCTTCAGGTAACATATGGATTTTCAGTACTATCATGCATTAAACCCACTCATCCCTTTCGCTTCTAAATTCAGATTTCTAACCTACACTACATCAACCAGCAGTTACATTTCATAGCTAAGGCCACACAGGCATTATTTCAGTTTAAAATTCTATTCTTGAAATGGGGAGTGGTGGAACCGTCAGAGCGAGCCACTTGAAGGGGGAGGTGAATCTGAATCAAAACCTTTAATTGACTCTTAGTCAACTATCAGTTCACCTTCAATGTGAGACTCTGAGCCATGCAGTACTAATCTATATGTTACTATGCATCTATAGACAGCTAGAAAATGTGTAGTTTTTACCTTTACTTGTAGACATTGTGTACATTTTAACTGTCTGTAGAATCAAGCCTGGACTGCTTTATTATAAACATTAATAAGCAATCAGCAATGATATTAAGGAGTATGATTATGTTTTTTCCGCAGAGTTCCCTCACTGCTTTAGAGGACACAGCTAATGAGGAATTGATCAATATGGATGGATTGTCTGGGTATTGAGCACCTTTACAAATGAATAGGATTCCTTAGTGAAACACAGCTTGATGATCTCGGGACTGACTATGCATCTTCAATACATGAACCTGTGCATGAAACAAAATGCATTCATGCATAAGACACATAGCTAAGTAGGGAGCTTCAATTCTGACATCAGACTCAGCGCAAAGGCAGATCAATTGAAGATCCTCACTCTCTGTCATGTGATAACAAAAAGATATTTGTAGCAAAGCAAATTGAAAATGGGTGGCTACTTGAGAAAAACACCAGATTTGCATGATTTTTTATTACTGAAAAGAGACAATCTGTCCAATAAACAGATGAAACTCTTAAATTATCATCAAGGGTTTGTATGCTTTTATGTGCAACTTGCAATCATATTTTTGCTCATTTTGATAGCAAGCCCTGTACATGTTTTGTAATATTTTTCTATTATATTTTGATACACGTCCAAATAATCAACCAATTTGGCAGGCAGGTTTCTATGGGAGTATGTTTCATATAGTTGGTTGCAATCTTGAGGTTCTTAGCATTGATCCAGCCGAAAAAAATCATCCCCCTCACATTGTACAATTAGCATGCAAATTAAGGGCCATTCGTTGCCATGCTGATGTCAGTCCACTCTTGTTTACTGTAGTGTCACTTCAGTGGACTGGCCCTGCAACCGATGAGAGTGAAATAGAAATAGAGAATGTATTAGAGAATCTCCGTTCTGTGCCATCTTGTTTTTATTATCCATAAGAATGCAGCCCAAATGGGCTTTTATCACAAATGTTCTGCTAAAGCTTAACTCACAGAACTATTCATCATCTAGTCTAGAAGAACATAAATATGCCTTTATACACATACACTTTATACAAACTTCCATATAAAAACTAGATACCAACTTTTCTCTGAACAACCTCAACTCTTTTCTTGAATGAATTTCACCCGGTGGGGGGAACTTCCCTTTGTTTACTATTCTGTATGCTTGTGTGCATGTGAATGTGAGCATTTCCTGATTCTAATTCTGATTTAAATGTTTTAATATTATGCATCAAATTTACATATATCTCTTATAAGATGGTTAACATGTGGTCATAAAAGGAAGTGTATGGTCAGCAGCAGTAATCTGTGGCATTTTAATTATGCTTGATTGGTGTTAAGAGGACTAGTAAAAAAAAATCCAAACCCCATTGCACCACCAGTACCAGCCTGAATTGTTGACACAAGGCAGGTAGGGTCCATGGATTCATGCTGTTGACTGCAAATTCTGGTCCTTTATTTTGCATGTTAAAAAAGAAATTGAGATCAAACTGCAAATTGTTTTTTAGTCATATATTTTCTGTTTTGAAGTGCATGTGCCCACTTTAGCCTCAGATTTCAGTTCTGGGCTGGTGAGATTATGTGCTGTTGATGGTTTGGTGTATTGTCAGTGCTTAGATACATTTCAATTGGCTTGAGCAAATCTAAAACCACTTATGTTTTTTTTCAGTTGTAAAGGAAATCCCAGGTGGTCAGCAGTTATTAAAATTCTCAAACTACCTTGTCTGGCACCAACAACTATACCAAAGTCAAATCATTAAGCCACATTTTGTTTGGTGTGAATTTATTGGCCTGCAGTTGCATGATTTTATGCACCATGATGTGTTTTCTAAGAGTTGCTACCTAATACATTATTAACTTTCTTAGAATAAATTTACTGCAATAAGTTACATTTATCTTATGTTTTATTTTGAGACTGAGCCAGTTAACTGCAAAAATATTTCACCCATATTTCCCAAGGGTACTAGTAATTCTAGAACTGTGTGAATATGTACTTTTTATAATTTAAAGCAAAATATGTGTCCTATATATATAAAATATAAGACCTTAGCAGAGTCATGTCAACTTTACCTTTTACAAACAATTAAATATTTTTTGCCATCACTCCAAATCCTAAATTTTGTCTGACATATAAGTGTGGCTCAAGCAATTGGTCCCTGAAGAGTGCTGTCATGAGATAAGGTTCCGCCTCCACTCTGCTGTCACAGTAATGGTTGCTGGTGCAGTTACTGTTGGCAGGGTGAGCAAAGAGGGAACAGGCGAGTGAGAGCGACAAATACTGTCAGCAGCGAAAATGAACTGTCACCTCAGATTTTTCAGCACTGCACCGCTGCTGTATTGCCACCCTGAACCTGCATGACCCAGCCCTGATTGAGTTCCGCTGTCTCGTTCTTTCACACGTGTACGCACACACATCAACACACACAGGCATATTCTCCCACCAGTCTCATAGTCAGTGTTTCAGTATGCATTTCTTTACACCCAAAAGGGGGAGGGGATTTTGCTGTGTCTCTGGTTGTGCTAGAATACATTTTATTATGGTGAGGCAACAAAATATTATTTGCTTTTGTGCAAGAATTAATTTATTGGATTTTAGCAAAAGCTTGTGAATTATTATATGAAGTCAATTACTATTTATGGACAATAAAAAATAAAATAATTATTAAGTATTAAGTAATAATAAATATTATTGGCACATTTCCGAAGAAGGGGCAAAATGAGTGCACCAAATTTCACTGTTATTACAGTTATGCTAAATCGAAGACTTTTAATCAAGTAAAATCAACATAAGAAACTTTTAATTGTGGCATTTTTCTTAGTGCTAGCTAACAGTGTTAACACATCTTTAAAAATCGGTCTGTCTTCAATAATTTTATTTATGTCTAGAAACAAATATCGTGTACATATGTACATTCCCATTACATTAAATACACTTTAACACAAAATAAAAAGATTTCTAATGACTATCAGATGATAAGTCAGTTAATGGATATAAAATGTATAATCAGTAAAAAAAAAAAAAAAAGCCTATACATACTATAATGGTATTCTATAATATATACTCTTATTGTCAGTAAAGAAGTGGGCAGTTGACATGCAAATGCCTAAAAATCTTCTGTAGGTATGCTCACCCTTGCTACATGTTAAAATGTTTAATCCTTAATAATAATAATGCACTTAGAACATTAATGCTACACATTTAGCTGGTTATCTTTTCCAGTCTTTAGTCACAAACCAATTTGATTTATTATGTTTAATTAGATGCTACCATGTTTGAAGCATTGCTTTTACAGTTAGGCTATACATCTTCATAATATTTACGTTTAGTTTTCACTGGGATTGTGCTGTTCACCTTCTTTTATCCACCATGAAATGTAGCCTTTCCGCTGTAGCCTGGCATTGCAATGTATGTTTATTCTATTACCATTTTGTAGGCTTCTTTATAGCCTAATCTGTTTCCACTCTAATTTCAAAGACAATTTAACACCTTAAAAACAACTTTAATACAAAATGTTTAACCTCGGCTTATGTTATTATGAGTGGCAAATTGTTTGCTTAACACAATTACTTTTTGTTTGTAGTGCTGTAATTGAATTTTATTTTTGCAATGTGCTAGTTTGCCACAGACTTCCTGTACGTTCATTTGTTAGCAAAAAATATATACCTTTTCCACAGTGAATTTCCTTCTTGAATAAAGCCTATGATGTTGCTTCACTTTCATCACTGTGAATGATTTAAGTGGAGTTTCCACTGTATTCTTTCTATACTTTAATCAGAGTTGCAAAGCTGTCTTGTTTAGCATAAACAAGTTGTTATGTATTATAATTTGGGGTGTGTTAATAACACGTTAACTCAAATTCATTTTAACGGCACTAACTTTTTTAATGCACGATTAACGCAGCACGCATTTTTGTTTGACCATTTTTAGTACAAATATAAATAAAGAAATATAAAAGAGGCTAAATTAAAACATTCAACGCAACACACATTTATTCACGATGCCCTTTCTTTACTCAGATATACAAAAATGTATTAAAAAAAAGTTTTTAAATCTCTAAACATTTGTTTAACTGATGCACCAGGTCTCAAATCAAGCACCAAAGTCTGCCATGATGCACACATCCGCCATTAAAACCATCCGTGTGGAAACAAAACAAAAGGTCAGGTTGGTGTCCTGATGATTTATGTAATTTAAAACACCATACTTTCTTTCGGCTTCTCCCATCAGGGGTCACCACAGCGGACCATCCGCATGTTTGATTTGGCACGTTCTTATGCTGGATGCCCTTCCTAATGCAACCCTCCCCATTTATCCGGGCTTGGGACCGGCACTAAGAGTGGCTGGGGTTGGTTCCCTGACCGGGGATCGAACCCGGGCCGCAGCGGTGAAAGCGCCGCATCCTAACCACTAGACCACCAGGGACCTTAATTTAGTTTAAAACACCATAATTATTTAAAACATTAACAAGAATATTTTGTCTTCATGCTCTATGTTGAGTATGTTTGCACTGATAATAACCAAGCATTTACATAAAGCAGCCATATTTGTCCATGCCAATGTTGATCAGAGTATTAAAAACTTGAAAAGTATTAGTTTTAGGTAAATTTAGGACAGATAATGATGTGCGATTAAGATGCGATTAATCACAAGGTAACTCATGACCATCGTGCGATTAATCGTTATTAAATATTTTAAAACGATTGACAGCCCTATTTATAATATGTTCATTCGAATAAAGAGCTATTAAGAAAATAAAATATAGCGTACATACCTCACTGTCGCATGTTTTGTTTCATGGGAAACTCATGTAGCACTGAAACCCATACTATGTTTTTTTAAATTAAAGAGTTCATTTTTCAGACAATGCAATGTCTTTTAAAATGTTGGCCTAACACTAGGCCAGGAAGTAAACCCAAAGAGTGTATTTGATAAAAGACAACTGCACCCAGCATGGAGTCTATTGTGTTTAAAATGTCCTATCTTGCCCCTCTTGACTCTTTGTGCTGTCTCAGCTGCTTTTTAGCTACTGTACTTTGTGTGTGGTGGTGGTGGTGTGTGTGTGTGTGTGTGTGTGTGTGTGTGTGTGTGTGTGTGTGTGTGCGCGCACATGTGTGTGTTACTTTGCTTACTCCTCTGTATGCTTGTGTGCATGTGAGTTTAGGTGGTAAGTACATGTGTACATACAGTATATGTGTTTTTTACAATACTCTGCATCCGGATACGCTGACTGTGCTGCCATGCCCTTGTTTGAGTATAGTGTCTCAATGGAACAATCACATTCTTCCAGCACTGCCCCATAAAATGCTAAACGTTTATGTACAAATAAGAACCCATTTCTGTATTTATTATATAGCAGAATTAAAATTAATATTGGATCACCCTTAAGTATACAGTAAAGGTTTTCTGATCATAAAGCATGCACAGCTGCATTTTGTTTCTCTTGCAAATTTAACAGACTGAACATGGTGATCCTTGTCCCACCCTTTCCTGTGTTTCTCCTTAAATTATGAGCTTGCTTTAGAATCACATAGGGGTTATTTGGGTTAAACAGGAAAAGTGTTACAGAAACACAGTCTATTGTACTGTACATTTTGTATGAAAAAGATTTCAGCACTGGCGCAGGCACAAATCCTCACAGCTCTTCACACATTTTGCATGTAATGAAATTGGAAAATGACGTACAGATTCAGCATGTAATGAAATGGAGAATCAAATGCAGTGGGTTATACTGATAAACCCACTGCACCCGAACCAGGCATGGAGCCAAAATATGTCATACACTAATGTACATTGAAGAAAAGTGGTTATTAGGTATTGTTTAATGAATTATAATAGGTGTTCTGAATAATCAAGACATGTGAACCCTTAAGAGAGCAAATGGGCACTATCCCTACCATGGCTATTTTTCATGAGATATAGGAGCTACACAATTTATGCATTATAATCTAATTATTTGAGTGCTTGTCTATGTTTGAATGCCCCCCTCACACACACACAGACACACACACACACACACACACACACACACACACACACACATACATATCCTGTATGTATATATACGTGTATATAATGCACAGGCCACACAGTAAAGTATAGGACATAGTTTAGGCCTGTGACATCCTATTTAGGTTGCCAAGGCAACATTACCGAAGAGTCGGACAGCCAAAAAAGGGCCCACCTGGACCTGCTGTTGCTTCCCAGCACCTCTGGGGGGAATGAGTGGAGCGAACAAGTCAAGAAGGGAGAAAAGGGAGGGGGAGGGGCAGAGATAAAACGAGAGGCAGAGCAGAGACAGCAGCCAGGAGCACACGCCAAGAAACCCTGGAGACAGTGCTTTGCCGCCAGATGTTGTGTCGTTTGGCCTTGTGTTGCCCAGCAAAGAGATCCAAGCTGACGAAACATTTTTCACTGTCATGCTGCGAACAGTGAGCAAAAGCGCACAGGGAAATTAAGACACTCTGCAACACTCTCTTGCAGTGAAGGAAGAACAAGAGATGAGAGAAAAAAAAACTGTAAGAGACAGAGATGGAGAGATTCTCTATGTATCATCCCCAAATTTGGAACAAGGATGAGGGTGGGGATGCCACCTGGTGTCTGACAATTCTGTCAGATCACATCAGAAGATCACAGGCTTATCTTCGAGACCTGGTGGCCCAGAGAGTAAGACAGAAGTTATTGAAAGGTGGGATGGAAGGATGCAGGTGTTAGCTGAGTGCACATTGATGTGCTGTTTTATTCACAACATAGCTGAAATGGCAAAATAACCTCCAGTACTGCATAGACTGTTGCTTCTTAGCGCTTGTGGAGGTAAAACGCTCCCATGACTAAACCATCTAAGACATTTATATGACTTGCATAAAATTGCAACTACCATTCAGGAGGTCTGGCCTTCAAATATTGTTTGTAAGGAAATTGTTGTTATTTTAAATAGAACGATTTTATATATATATATATATATATATATATATATATATATATATATATATATATATATATATATATATATATAAGAATACATCAATGGTACAATAATATAGCTCCTTTTATGTTTAATAAAGAATCTGATATTAAGCTGGTTTTACAGTGTGTGCTTTGAATGGTCATTCATAAATATTACTTTTCACCCTTTATAAGGAGAACCCAATAAGTAATGTGTTGGATTACATGCATTAATCAGTGTAAGATAGTCGATATATTCTGCTGTAAGTCCAAAACAAGTTTTTAGCTTTTGAAGGGCATAATTTGCTAGATATATAAGTGGAAGCTATATTTAATACTCTCTTTCCCAGCGTCCATTTTTGTTCTGTCATTGGAATAACTGTGATCAGACATTTTAGCGGTATTCTGTCTGCTGACAGTATATGTTTATGCTTTGCTATTGCCACTACTTTTTTGTAACTGTAGCATGTTTTTTTTTTTATCAAATGACACCCTCTTATTGGAAGATTTTGGATGAGCATAGCAAGTAATTTTGTCAAAGCTAATAATTTTAACCAAGTAGAAAAAAATACATTGTACTTCCTGTCATCGTTTACATTGTTGCATCTATAAACTGTTTTATCTGTCAAAGAAGATAATAAGACAGGACAATAAGACACCTCCGCATTCCCCATGGTGTACTGCCGCCTAAGGTTTAGTGTTCCCAGGATGGGCTCCAAATTCCCCTTGCCCCTGAGCAGGATCAAGCAGTTACTGAAGATGAATAAATGAAAAATAATTCTTGTCATGTTCCAGACAAACTGTAAAGCTCTCCACCCTTGTTCGGAAGTCTTTAAGGAACATGTTTACTTATTGTAACAAAGCATTGCATGTGTATGGTGCCCTGGAATGGGGCTCTTCTATCCAGTTTCTGTGTGTGCTTTTATATATGTGTAATATAACCCTTGAACAAGACAAAAACTGTTCTCAGGGGCAAAAGAGAAATGCAGTCTTTCTTTATAAGGAAGTTAGTCTACAACATTACTCTTCTTGTGATTACCAAATGTTACAGGATATTTTACTCCAGGTTTACTCCAACACATTCTAAGCTTCAAACTTTCCATTTGCCACAATGTTTTCGGATGTGTGAATATTTCTTAATAAGCTTATAGTGAAAAATAATGTCAGAAATATGAAAAAGCCATGAAAAGCTTGATTTCTGCCTTCGTAAACGGATATATGAAACACTAAATATGGCTTGTCATACCTCTTGCAATCAGAATGGGTTACACACACACACACACACACACACACACACACACACACACACACACACACACACACACACACACCATATTCTGGCACATATACATTATTTGCTCTGTGCCCAGCACTGGACAAGCTATGTCACATTCATTGGTTTAGAAATTGAGGGGGTCTCCAATGCTCCCTGTCTGACAATGAATTGGTCCAGAGGGGCAAGCAAAGGACAGTCCCTCTGGCCTGAGGCTCGTACACTGACATACAAACAGCAGGCCTGTGTACTGTGTCATGTCCTAAACCCCTAAGCCTGAACAACTACAGCAAACCAAAAGTTTTAATTATTTAATCATCACAGGAGCATTTTGAAGACATTAGATAATACCAGAGAATATAAATATTCCTGTCCTGTTACTATTATTTTCAAGTAACAATAAAACTTTGTTTTAATATACCATAATAACAGCATCTAAATTTCCTCAATCTAAGTAACCATGAAGTGCATTCTTAGCTGTGACTTAGGTTATGTGGCAAATAATGACATATTTCAGGAAGTCAGGGTGAGATCAGGCTGAAATGCTTGAACATAACACCTACCCCCACTGAATATTAACAATCTCGACAATAGTTTACAAGAACTTGGTTAAATATGCAAAACAGTGCTTGTTTTAATTGCTGGAGAAATACAGAGTGTGCATAAAGATTGAATCAAATGAAATAAGTGTCATCTTCCAGCACTGAAGTGTTACAAGCTCCTTTGCCTTTTTAGACAAATTATGCTTTTACCAAGCTGCTATACTCTAGAGCAAGACCTATTCCAGATGGTTTTAGAATGCCTCTAATTCAGACCATTCCAAGACTTGAACAGCAGTATAAATTAAAATAAAATGTATTAAATATTATTTAAAAAAATCACAAAACATTTGAGCGCACTATTGAAAGTGAAAAAATTTAAAACAAAGCCTTTTTCCCCCACATAATCAGACAAAGCAATTGGTATCATTAATACAACCATTTTTGAAACACCGTTTTTAGTTTTGAAAAACACACTTTTGAACACCGCCCCCCACCTCTCTCTCTCTCTCTCTCTCTCTCTCTCTCTCTCTCTCTCTCTCTCTCTATCCCTTTATCAAATCCCTCTGTACAGCTGGAGTTGAGTGGCAGGTCTGGTTCATCTCCAATTGGTACACATGCCTTTTTCTCACAGCAGGAAACATTTGAGAACCATTCTATGGTGAAATACACACGCTTTCATTCTCTTGGTAAAAACATTAATTGATGACATTGAAATCTGGGTAAAATCAAATGTACCAGCATAAATGACACTGCCTATAAATGTGTTGCACATGATCTTTTGATCACTGCCTTGTTACCTTTTTTGGTTTGTTTGTAAGTAGTCAGATTTCATAATTAGGCCATCATTCTTTAGCAGTGGTGTAGATTCCAAGTTCTATAAACAAAGCTTCACATTCTTCATCAACTGCTTCCAACCCCCTCTTTAAAAAAGTATACTGTGACTGCTTGCACAGATATATTTTATTTGTGTGTGTGTGTGTGTGTGTGTGTGTGTGTGTGTGTGTGTGTGTGTGTGTGTGTGTGTGTGGATAGGGGTCTGGCATGTAGGGCATCTCAAATGGCACTGCCAAACATTCTCAAACTAAATATTGTACAATTTAAGGGTCTGTTTTGTTTGCTGCAGAGAATAATTTGCATTTTAACTGAATTCTTTCGTCGGTAATTGACATTACCAATCTTATTACCAATCTTATATATACTGTACTGTGAATATATACTTTGATGTGCTCATGAATGGTTGCAGGAAGTTGCAGGTAAGTTTAAGAATGTGGCCACTGCTATGACTGACAATGGCAAAAAATTTAAACATGCTATTGCACAGAAAGAAAAACTACTTTCTAATTACAACAGACTAACACTGCATACATTTCTATGTATGGGCAATAGGTTTGTAGAACTATATAAGCCTGTTTTGAGGTAAAATCTTCCCACCACTCTCCAATACATACATTTTTTTAAAATCTGCTCAAAGAAGTGAACTTTTTAAAAATACTAGTCAGTGTTGCAGAAATGACAGTAAAATGTCATAAATGCTGTTCCACAACAAATTTCCAACTGCACCTCCAAATGAAAAATCTCCTCATCAATGTATCATCATATACTGTAATAAAATTATTCAATTCAATTTATTTTTATTTGCATAGCTTTTAACAATTAGCATTCTCTCAAAGTAGCTTTACACAGATAATGTGGTGATAAAAATGAATATGTTCTTTATAAGTGTAAGAAGAATTACACATAATACTTGCATATTGTTAATTTACACCCATAACTATCATGCACTATCATGTACTTTGACACAGACACCTCTATTAAAGCTACAATGAAGATTAAATGTAAAGTTAAAAGTAAACTAAAGTTTTTTAGGGGTTGCAAATATTAGAATTGTATGTATAACTTTTACTCTTTTTGCCTTTCTGAAAAGAAAAAACTTGATTATTTGGTGTAGTTTGATCTTAACCAGTCCCAAGATTTAAAGATTATATAGTGCATTATTTGTTTTATGCTTTTTCATAAGTACATGGCTTTTGGTCCAGTAACTTAGTAATATATTATTAAAAGTTTTTATCCATTTTTTATTGGTTCTATATATTCACAACTTTCATAGACTGAAAGGTGCTATTTTCATTAACTTATTCAGTAGTCTATTAGAGCTGCCATGTTGTGGCTCATGACACCTAGGTTACACCTAGTATTTGTTTATGGTCGGCAAGCTGTGTTTGTCTAGATACAACATTTGTTAATTCTCATTTACTTCACTTACTTTTCAAGGCTAAATAAGTGGCTAGCTGCTGTGTGATGTTAAGCAGTTAAAGGTGAGTATGCTTTAACTCCCTTTTACCTGATTTGTTAAACCATGTGTTATAAAAACAGTGCTTCTGCATAAGGCAGTGCCATAATCTGTTGATCAGTGTAGATTTTAAAACTAGCTGAAAGAGAGTAGCAGGCATGCATACAAAAGCACCATGTCACTAAAAGTATGTACAAAATATTCGGACACAACATACAACATTCTTGAGTACTGAGTGAAAACAGCAGTCATCCCTCAACACTTTTTTTTCAAGCTTTGGCACCTCATAAATTGTTTTGCCAGGGAGATATTACTGTCACTAATTCTGCAATCTCATCTGAAAATTTACTTTTTGTAACTTTTATAACATATTATTTGAAAGCATTACACTGCTTTAAATACAGTATTTCTATTCACTGAAATTCTTTTCAGTGAAGCAGTACAACTTTCAAAAGAAGTACTTTGTAAGTTGTAGCTGTAAAGTAAACAAAATGCTCTCTATATCCACAATCTATACGCAAATTCATAGCAGAGAGTAAATTCAGGCCAGTTTAATGCCATAAGCACATTTGTAAAATACATTATGAATTAAAGGTCACAAAGTTTGTACATTTTGAATAATTTCACACTACTGTAGGATATATAAGCTTATAATTTCTGCCTATTTTGCAGATTTACATAATAGTGTTACAAATTGTAAATTAAAACAGGAACCTGAAAAAACATTTTTGTTATTTGTTACGGACAGCAATGTGGAGAGTCTTTCTAGTCTATTCAAAATGTTATGTATTTTTTATCGATATCAATCCCGAACCATCTAGAGACGTACCAGCACCATTTGGATCCCAATTCATGTGAAGTTTGGACATTGGACCTCTGTGAGTGTTTAAAGGCTCTGGCATGAAGAAGCTGGTGTTGAATTTATGATGATTGCAAATGTTGAGCTATTTTATGAGTTGCTCAGTAGCTCCGGGTTCCATAACCTCAAATGACTGTATAAGACTGTAGAAAGGACATTACTCATAATCTTACATTCCAGTGCTCATGTTAGTTCTCACTCTCCAGTGTTCTGTATTGTTTAAAGACTATAAATACACTCTTGATGTCACCCAAATAAGGATGGGTTCCCCTTTTGAGCCTGGTTCTTCCCAAGACTTTCCCTTTCTTCCTCATAACATCTAAGGGAGTTTTTCCTTGCCACAGTCACCATGGCTGCTCATCAGGGATAAATGGTCATACTGTTAATACTGTAAAGCTGCTTTGAAATAATGTCTGTTTTGAAAAGTGCTATAGAAATAAACTTGACATGACTTGACTTGACAATACATAAAAAAAGATCCAAACATTTTGTTAACCTTCACCTGTAGACTCTAAAGGTTAAGATGTTTCCTATTTTTTTATGTTATATAAACATAAAACATGTTTTCTTTTTTATATTGAACCCATTTAGTGTACCTCATATTTTAGTAGAGGGGTGTGGTTATTCTTATAACATTTAACATAGAATAAAGGTATTCAAAAGTATTTAGTGAAAATAACTAAAGCTGGTCTAAAGATGTAAGCAATGTGGCCTTCAGAGCATTTCTTTCTTTCATTTTTTTATTTTCTGTTTAATTACAGTGAATTGTACAGGGTGGTTTTCATACTTGGGTACTATTATACATTTTGAATTGATGATTAGCATAGATGATATAACTAGTTGTGTCTCATGTACAGTGAGTGTACATTTCAGAATTTGTTACCATTTTGACTATTATTTCTGTTACATAAGTTATGATTGTTGCGCTGTTCAAATAGAAAATGTTCTTGAAACTTTCACATCATAGTGGGAACTAAGAGTAAGAGAGAGCTGTGCTTAATGGTGTGGATAATCTTCAATTAAATTTAGTTTCCTTAGTTTAGTTTGTTTGATTGTTGGTTAGTTTTTTTTTTTAAGTATAATTTTGAAAAGATGTTAATATGGTCTAATTAATGTATTTTCTTAGTATGTACATTAGCAGTAAGAATCTGGATCAGATATCAGAACAACATAAACTTTATAGCAGGGATGAATGAAGAGATTATATTTGACTAGCAGTTATCAAGTACATTGGTCCATAGACTGATTGGATAACAAGATGATTACTGAAGTGCCTTTAATAGGGGTTATTCATAGAAAACTAGCTGAAAGGGAAATCCTGCAGTTTCTAACCATCACCAGTTTCTCTGCTTTCAGGATCTGATTGGGATTTAGAGGTTGTAATTAAAACTGCATAAGAAAAAATCATGTGTGGCCCTTGAAAGAAGCCTTAGCATGGTATGCAAATATAGCCATATTAAATGGAAGGTGATGTTACATCCATTCATAATATTTGTAAGAATTGGGATTATGCAAGCAGTACATTTTGCATAAAATTAAGAAAAGTTGGTTGAAGCTATTGATAAACAAGACATACAAAAATGAGTGGAAACCAGGAAAACAGTTATATATATATATATATATATATATATATATATATATATATATATATATATATATATATATATATATATATATAAGATATACACGTATTTCTTCATTAGTCAGGTTTTTTGTCTTTCAGAAAGAATGAAGAAATGGCAGATAACCTTTTGCTCTCAAGAATTCTCTCAAGAATGTGAGACAATGCAGAAGTAGGTAAAATAGATAAAAAGTGATCAAATCAGATAAAAGCTCAATCACAAACTTTTGTTTTGAACATTTCAAATTCGGTGCTTAAATATTTGTATACACAAGTGATATCCGTTTTTAAAACAATGACTGTCAATTAACATAACTAGTCACTTGTTTGCTCACTGTGTGTGTGTGTGTGTGTGTGTGTGTGTGTGTGTGTGTGTGTGTGTGTGTGTGTGTGTGTGATTTTGTGCAGGATGTTTTGTAACTGTGGTCTTCTGAGGGGTTATCAAGAGTTCAGCGAAATTTTTTACACTTAATTGGAGAGTACCGCGGATTTTTTTTTTTTTTCACTTTAAATACCTCGAGATACATATTAATAATAATAACAACGACGATAATAATAATAATCATAATATTGTATTTTACCTGTTTTTATCCTAATATAATTTCGCAAGACTAACTTTACGTTCAAATGCATTCTCAAACCAACCAACTTCATTTTATTCTATACTACATTTATAAATATTGCCGTGGGATATTTCGCTTGAAAATATGTTTTACTGTTTGTAACTTACAAACTTACGAACTAGTTTTATTTTTATACATATCGTATAAAAACCGAATGTGTTAATGTAATTAAATTATTTATATATAATTAACTTATTATATTTATATTTATTTTTTTATTTTTATTTTAAAGGAATATTGTTTTAGGCAAATGATATGAAACTATACAAAACAATCCCTTTAGTTGTCTGTTTTTGATTTGCGTAATAATGTATACGCGTTCTGTCGGTTGAGGAAACAAATATTTGTCTAATAAAATGGACGATTGTGCAATATTTTTTACTTTTACTAAACTAACCACTGTTTGACCAGTCGAAATTCACTCATCAATTCAAGTGCGAGTTTCATTGTGTCTAAACATTTATAGGTTTAAAACACTAATACTATTTGATAATAATTATATCAATGATTCATCTTTCACAAATAATAATTCATACCAAAATACTAATATTATATCTGAAATAGATTAATGGTTTAAAATGGATTATTGGACTGGGATTTTCATTGGAGATTTGGAAAATTATATTTATTTAGGTTTTTGTAACATGTTCAGGTTTACATTCGTTTGGTTTAAGGCGAGACTATACAAAAACTGAATGCCTAAAACTTCGATATTTGCAAAACGATTTCAAGAAAAAGGAACTCAAAGGGCACGACGAGGGCAACAGAGAAAGATAACAGAGGTGAGTGGCCTGCGAGGGTGAGCAGGACGACCTGCTCGGGGCGCGGCCTGATGGCAAAAACCTACGTTTGACCCCTGCGAGATAGAAGCTGTGAAGCTCCTGACATGTTGACCCACAGCTCGCGAGAATTCATTTGGGCCTGAACTTTTCCTGAACCAAATCCGGAGGAGAGCTGGCAGGTCTCAGCTGTTTTAGGAAAGGCTCAGGGCAAACCGATCCCCCTGTGTAAATAATGAGGCAGTCCGTCAGAGGACTTGAGGATGAAACCGAACTGTCAAGCGCTAGTAAACTTTGGGGTGAAGATTAGAGGCCATGGGAGGGAGAGGGGAAAGAATTGTGCAAACTCGTTTCCTTGAATGTTCGTGGAAAACTATATACGATTCCAAAACGTTCGTGACCCCTCTGAGCTCTTTCTTCAGCACCTCTTGTCAGCACTCCATGCAAGACTCTTCCCCCTGCTATGCAACACATATGTTTCGGTTGTGAAGAGAAGCAACAGGCGGTGAAACTTGAATTTGATGTCTAATTTTAAGGATCTCTCAAGAGTGTAAATGTGTGGGTGGGTGGGTGCCCCCTCACTGCAGGAGATTCTCTTAGGCTGAATTCATCGAGGAAACAACTAGACTTCTGTTTTTCTTCACATAATTCAATCAAGTTCAAGCTGAAATTGTGTGGACATTTATGTGCTGTTGAAGAATAATGACTGGGCAACATGACGACGATCGTCAAATTAAACACCGAGCATCTTATGTCAGTTAACAGAAGAAGTAAATATAGCTACTCATCACTAACAGGACAAACTTATCACAAACTTATGTTTATACTGTTTAAAAATAAAAGGCGTCTTACTTGCATATAGGTTACTTAACAAAATACTTATTGTTTGGCATTAATATTAATAGTGTAAATTTAGTCTAAAATGCTTAATTGCTCAGACTTTATGATATAATTAAGTATTGTAGACTTATATATGCAGGATTTAATGACCTATAACCTCACGAAATTTTTTTTCAGACATAACTCAAGTGATGGGGTGTCGCTGAAGAATGTACTTCTGATAACAGCTAAGGTCGTCTAACATGTCTCAGTACTTAGTTTACTAAGGCAATGTTTCCCTATTCCAAAAATATCTAAAAAACAAACAAACAAAAAACAGTGAGAGTACGTTTATTGGCCAATATAGTTTTAAACTAGCTAGAGTAAGATGTTCAGAAATGTTATAATCATTTTTAATAATCTTTTAGAGAGAGAAACAAATTAATACGACATGATCTCTGTTTATGAAATATTGATATATACTATGTTCAGTGATTCTTTTTTATAGAGTATTTTAACGTTTGTGAATACGTGCGATTCATGTAGGCATCAACAGTCTGAAACTACACAAGGGTACAAATAAGTTTTATACAATTTGTGCATTTTAAGAACAAAATTGAAATTGTGTTGTATGTAATTGTATTTATTTATTTTTTTTTTTTGGGGTGTAAATGAGGTGCAATGATTTCTTACATATAATACGTTTTTCAGACTTTAAAGCATATTTAAGTGGATATTAAACAAAAAAAAAAAATTATCGAGTGCTTGGATTGGACAATTGCTTTATACTGTATGTAGGACTTTACCTGATTTTAACGGTGACCTCTGATTAAACCCTGCTCCGTTTGATTTGGCCTCTTTGCGTTTCAATGCAGACTTGGGATGTTGACCGCGGGGAACGGCAGTGTGATCAAAGCTCTTTTTGGGGTATGTAGGGGGTTGGGGATGCAGGACAACCGCCCCGAACAGCGTGACTGAAATCCACACCAACTGAGCAAGCAGATGGCCATAAAATACCTTCCTCGTAGAGTAAAATGCTAGAGTTAGCATGGATTTGGGCCACTTTACCTTCTTGTGTTTACCAGCATAATATTTAGTCTACGTATTCATAGAAAAACCTGAAAAAACACCCTGAGAGACACTGTAATATGGCCTGTATGTCTTCAAGCTTAAATGGCATTGTATGTGTCTGTCGTTTCTCTCAGCAAGACAAAAATGTCTGCAGTGTTTGATCATAATCAAAATTTTATGATTAAGAGAAATATATTTTGTTGCATTCAACAAAATTGTAATCAATATTCGACTCTAAATTTTATTTAAAACAAAAATTAGTCGTTGGTTTAAAATAACAATTTGTTTATTTGCCTGACATTGTATAAAGCCAAGTGTCTAAATTTGTAACTTGTGGTTGTTGTTGTTGTTTTGTTGTTTTTTTTCTATTTGTTTTTAAGTTCAGCATTGAACCAGTTGAAGGTATGATGCCCTTAAATACTTTTGCAAAGATGCTTCTATGAATGCATCATTAAGACAAATCGACGATTTAAAAATAGTCAAATAATGAATTTAGCAACTTTGTTTAGAACTGGACACTCAATATCTTTAAGTATGAATTATTATTTTTTTGTGGGGTTTTTTTTGCTGCAGTTAGTCCAGCTGTTACAGAGTGTTTTTGAGTTTATTTACTTGTTTAGAGCTCCCACAGGCGCGCAAAGGTAAAAAGGTCAACTCTACTCCACAGAACCACACAATCACGGCTTCTCAATTCATCACTGTCTCGGTAAAGTGCTGTGCGCACGCGCGCGTGTGAACGTGCGTGCGTGCGTGGGTGCGCGCGCGTGCGTGCGTGCGTGCGTGTGTGTGTGTGTGTGTGTGTGTTGGTGTTCGTATAAATGATGTTTAATTATCGTCAGTCTATTTAAAGGAAACATTGTCTTTGCGTTATACTTTGCACTGCTCTCGATGGTTTTGCGATTAGCTGCAGTTTAATCGCGGTCGATAACCAAAATAAAGCTGTTACCTAGAAGTGGCTGGGTTGATGAATGAACCATGCATGTCACAGAGCTGCAAAAATAAAATCAGTAAATCAGTAAAAAATATTTTTTTTATTATTAATTTTGATTATTTGAGGTAGAGCCATATTTGAAATAAGATTTTTCGTTCAAACATCCAGACTAACTAATAAAACTCAGCCAGTCTGTGTTTACACCAATATATAACAAAAGAATTTTGGATAACGAAATAACGAAATAACCCTGAATTCATCCTAAACAGCTGCACACTACAAGTCTCAAAAACATTTGTTCGTGATATGAAATTGAAATAAAGGTGTAACGAATACACATATATCCCCTGCAAAAGCAAAAGCAAAAAAATATATAATTAAATACACCGCATTTTGTGTTCTGGTTTAGGTGTCAAAAGTAAGCACCGAATAGTACAAATCATTTCATTCATTCATTCAGTTGGGATTACAGTCATAACAATGTGAGGTGCTTCAGTGGCGTGAAGGCCTGTACCCTGTAACCGCATAGTGCAAACGGTCGAATTAAAGTTTAAGACATAGCCATCTTATGTAACATATAGCTACATACTCACAAACAAAGAAACGCCTATAAAAAAATGTTTTTTTTTACTCTCGTAGACTCCCTTTTATTTGAGAAGTCTATATAGAGACTTGTAAACATGCTAAAAGTGCGTTACCGACTTTGGGATTCAAGTCGGAATTAGCGTATACCCTGAATTAGCCTAGACATTAAAAAAAAGGGAGTTCATCTTATACAATTGCTATAAGACAAAATGTTAGCTTCTCTTTAGGTCAAAAGGAAGATAAATGCATAACCTGTGTCCTATTTCAATATGAAGGTCTTTTTCGACCAGATATGGAATGTTTAAGGAAATATCATTTTATATTACAAAGGCCAGCAGTTTATATTCGGGCTTTAAGTTAAGCTGATTTTGTTAGGTCTCAGGACTTGGGGACGTTCCTGGGGATGTTGTTGTTGAATGATCCGAGTGTTCGTCAAAGTCCTTGATTGCGGATGATGTAGGCGCGAGACCTTCCTTTTCACGTTTCTTTTGCTTCATCCGTCGATTCTGGAACCAAATCTTCACCTGGGTCTCGTTGAGCTCGAGCGTGGCTGCGATTTCCACCCGGCGAGCTCGAGTCAGGTATTTGCTAAAGTGAAACTCTTTTTCCAGCTCAGTGAGTTGTTTTGTGGTGAAGTTTGTTCGGATTGTATTTTGTGGACCCAGGCCGTACTCTGTCAGTTTTGCTGTGTGGAAAGAATTATTGAATAGTTAAAATAATTCCACTTTCACATTAAAATCCTACATTCCTGATATTAAAATAACATAACAAAGTAATGATAAAGTCACAATATTGCTTTTTTTCTGTGCAAGTTTACAAATCAGTTGTGAGAGAATTTACAGCAGTTCACATTCGCACGCTATCATTTGTATTTGCTATAGTTCTTATTCGCCAAATATTTCCCCAAAGTTACTTAATGGCTTTTTGTTTGTACACTACCTCAAAATAGCCCCTGTGCGTAAGGGTGGTGTTTTAGATACATGACAGATAGCCTTTGATGGAGTGAAGAAGAAAATGAATAAAACGACACCGAAAACTAACACAGAGGGCCTGTGCAAGTAAACAAAGTTCGGTCTATTAAAGGGGTAAGAAAGCATCTTTGTTCGACAAATTACCCCGAACAGAAACCGGAAGTCTGATTTTGAACATTGAGACAGACTTGGTATTAAAGAAATAATCAAAGAAAAGCTGTAAAACGTACTTAAAAGTAGGAAAATATCAAGTTCAAAACTCAATATTACTTATTTCTACGACTGGTGTACGAATTTCACTGTCGTTTAACACATTGAAATAGCAACCCACCAGTTTTAGGAGGGTTCCTTTTGACTTTCATCCATTCAAAGGTCTTCCCTGGCATTTGATCCAAGCCTGTCTCTTTCTGCTGACAGGATGATAAGTCGGCGTATGCATTCTGACCATATGGGAGTTGGTGGTCCTGGTCTTCACAACCGTTCAGGTGTTGATATGGCGCCACCGGAACTGCTCCCTGCGTGCTACAATACGAACCGGCCAAGGACCCATAATTAGGACCGACATTCGGAGAAACAAAGCCAGAAGTCTGAAAATACATTCCATCCTGTTCGTGATTCATGAAATACTGCTGATGGCCGTAGTCCTGAGTGGCAGAGGCGTGCGCACCATAGCCTGTGCTATTGTAAGTTGAAAGGCCCATGCCACTGGTTTGATTTAGGTGCTGGTGATGCGCATAGCCTCCACTCTGGTGCTGATGTTGTGCCGTGGGTGCCGGCGCACTGCCCCCTACGTAAAGTCGTCCATCAGCGTTATAGCTGTCACCGGACTGAAAGGGGCCCGAGTAAGCCTGATCCAAATGATGGTATCCAGACTTTGTCGGATAAGTGCTCGTTCCCCGGTTGCTAATTGTGTACTCCAAAAATGAGTTCATTTTTGAATTGTCCATGCGCGTCTGATGGCGACGAGAAAAATGCACGAGTTCGAAATTCCCTGTGCTACAACCTCGCAGCAGTATGTCATGAGGAAAATAAAAAGAAAACGATACCTCCAGAGTATTTGCTCCTGCTTCCCTATAACACATCTATACCTCAGCTGCTGGTCACGTGAGCCGTCACGGCGCCAATGGTGTGGGGACCTCCAGAAGTTTGTCAGCGCACGGTGACCATCCATCACGCGTTTGACATTTGCATGACAAAGCCACTTCAATCAAACTGGCCCATCAATCTGATAACAGCACGAATATGTCAAGCCCCGCGTGAAAGGCTCTCCCGAAAGCGAGAAAGAGAAACGAAGAAAGGGACAAATGTTCTTTTGAGATTTTAACCCCTCTTCCTCTCTTTCCTCATAGGCATTAATAGCACTGCAAATGTACTATTTTTTCCAGCCTAATTATGGTGTTATAATGTTTATTTTATTTACAGGATCATTCTGTTAACATTACTGTAGAAAATTCTTATGACCTCACATGAGGTTTATTCAGAGTTTGATGTCTCTGCTCAGATTTTATATCCGTTTAGCACTTGGATTGGAAGTGACGCCATGTTTCAGTTTGGACTTTTAGGTAGTTCAATAGAATCACTGGGAAGCTTTGTTACCAAAACTTAGTTAAGCGAACAGTAAACCTTGAGCTGGGACTGAAGCAGCAACATCTTCTACATAGTCCCACATGAAGCACATGCAATTTGTGTTTAAAAATAATAATTTGTACTTTTACATCTGTATAAATAACTTTCTGGCACATTACCCATTTATTGCCTATTATTCTCGCTGGTTCATATTTTGCTGCAAACATGTCATTCTCATTCACCTTTGAATCTGTTACAACTCCCTGATTTGGTCCACACTTAGAAAACATGACACGCGTTGGCGGGGGAACGAAAAGCTACAGCTAATCATTAATGAGTCACAATAGTTTAGCGAAGCCCCTCTTCATAAAAACCCACGCACAAAGGAGGTGGTAGGAAGATCGCGAATATTGGGAGTTCATTCACTGCTACATGGAAAGACAAGAGCAACTAACAATATGACGCCCACAGTAATTTGTTACTTGTCAGTATGTTTACTATGGTGTCGCCTTTCTAGAGAAGGGATAGTCATGCGGGCAAAAGTTCACAGCTTGTAGTCAGCTATTTCTAATGTGTCCTTCACCTTCCTTCAGTTTTACTCAGAGATACAGGTATACAACAGGTTTGTTTTTATGTAAATAAATACAGGACTGACATAATGGTTTTGCCTTCTAAACTGATCTTTATATCTAATTCTATGGAACACCAACTTGTTACAAACAGCAGACTGATTCTGATCTTTTTATTAGCTTATTATCTTTTTATTCTTCATTTGATCAATGTGCTATAGATGAACCCATCTTGGTGCAAGGTCTAAAAATGAGAGACAATAAATGTCATTTTATTTATTTATTTTACTGGACATTTTGTTTCTAATTTGTTTGTTTAGCACTAGGTGAACAATATGGATTTTATCGTGTGACAAATTTTTGAATAGTTATTGTAATCATTTGGTCCGTCATTTTCACTTAGTTTAGTTTTGAATTTAAAATGTGATTTAGTAATCTAATGATTTTTATACTCTTACAGTTAGGTCTTGTATAAGTATTGGGCAATTGTCTATGACTATGATTTATAATGCAAATTGAGTAAATTCCAGACCGTAGGAGAAACTGCGATTACATTCAAAAATGACTAAATTATTTAGGGCATGTTCTAATATCAACCGATCTTACCATTATGCTAATAGGTGTATGTATAACTTACCATAATGGCATTTTTATCAATTGCATATAATAATTATTTATATATATATATATATATATATATATATATATATATATATATATATATATATATATATATATATATATATGCATACAATAATTATAATGACATGCTCATCAGAGGTGTGAAATTACCTCTTATTTTCTAAAAGTATAAAAGGATAGTTAATTATAAAACGATAGCTATATTGTTGCTCTTAATAACACATGGTTGCCAGTTAAAAGGTGATTAAACAAACTATAGGGACGACTTCATCTGACGTTCGGTAAAGTCAAATATGAAATCGTAAGGACTAGGTTTTTTTTTTTTTTTTTTATACTGCACTTTCCCTAACTAATTTTTTTGTGCTAACCAGACCTGCCCCTGCCGACTAGCTACTGTGCAGGCTATATTTACTGATCCACCTAGTGGTGTAAAACAGGAAAACAATTCAGACATGGCCTTTGTGCTCACTTATTGGCACAGTGAGAGAAAGAAGAGCAATAAGAATATATCCTGCTTGTCATTCTGTTTAATTAAAATGGCTTATATTGATATGTAGACTTATTAGAGGAACTATGCTAGAAGTTATAAATGTATATTCATTTATTTATTTGGTAATTAATTAATTACTTTATTTATTTATGTATTTATTGATTTACAGCAAACAACCTTATATATAAATCAAATTGGGGATTCTATCATTGCTGCTTTCACAGCAGCAGATTATAATAAGATGTTTTATAAGACATTAATGTTTCACAGAGCATTTAGCACATTGCTGAGGTATTTCAACAATGCAGGGCAACGCTGACATGTTTATTTATGTAGGCTTATGTAGTTTTTCAATAAAAAAATATATAAAAAAAAATAAATAAATAAAGTTAGAGATAAGAGTAAAATTAAGATTAAAATAAATATAAATTGGGTATTAATCAAGTAAAAACACATGAAGCGAATTCTAATGGCGCAGTAAAATTGCTTAAAGTTTCTGAAGGGAACAGGTTAGCATTAATGTTTTCAGTCTGCATTTGAAAAAGAAGTGAAAGTGTGTGTATATTTAACATTATGAAGCGTTCTTGCAGATAAGCACAGAAAAATGACAAAAAGCTGCCTCACCATGCTTTTCCTAATTCTACATTTTGTTAGCTGACAAGAGACTACTTAACTGAGTTTGGCTATCCAATATTTTAGAGTTGCATGAAGAGCCGAGTGCCTTTTAGTAGTTTAAAAAGAAGAATTAACACATTCAAGTTAATCCTGTAGAAAATGGAGAGTAATGGGAAGTATCTAACTACTTGAGTAATTTAATGACATGCCCACATAATATTCTAACAGCAGTGTTCTAAATCAGCTAAAGCCTTTTTGAAAGATTATTCAAAGTTGAATAGTAACGCAATCAGATATAAATTCAAATATACATTTTTGTAGGCCTGCAGCAGATTAAAAGTCTCTGACTTTTGTCATTTTTTTAATTGGTGGAGGGTATATTTTAAATTTATTATGACTAAGATGACTGATAATGTCAATTAAAACTTAATTATTATTTGGCACTCAAATCTTTAAGTGGACTTAAGCTTTTACCTTAAGTCTATCAGTAAAAAATATATGCTGTCATGTGTGTTATATGTGTATATATAGTTATATAAAGTATATCCATTTTCCAACCATTTTAGTATATCTTCTCAAGGGACAATACTATAAAAAAATTACATTTACATGTGTCCCACTTGTTGTTTATTCTTCACAAAAAATTACAGTTTCATATCTTTATGTTTGAAGCCTGAAATGTGGCAAAAGGTCGCAAAGTTCAAGGGGGACGAATACTTTCTCAAGGCACTGTAATATACTTTAAAGTAGTCAATGTGCAGCTTGTACAACAGTGCAGGTTTGCTGTCTTTTAAAAATATCTCAACGTACTGCCATTATTGTTTAAATAACTGGCAACAAATTGAGCACACCCAAAGTGAACATGCCAAGACTGTTTCCAAAGCGTCAATATTTTGTGTAAGCACCATTATTATCTAGCACTGCCTTAATCCTCGTGAGCATGGAATTCACCAGAGCTGCACAGGGTGTTGCTGGGATCCTCTCCCAATTCTCCATTAAGACATCATGGAGCTGCTGGATGTTAGACATTTGGCGCTTCTCTACATTCTGCTTGAGGATGCCTCACAGGTGCTCACTAGGGTTCAGTTCTGAAGACATACTTGGCCGCTCCATCAGGCAGTTGTTAAATTGGCAGTGTGTTTGGGGTCGTTATTATGTTAGACAATTGCCGTTCAGCCCTGTTTCTGAAGGAAGTGCATAGTGTTCTGCTTCAGTATGTCACAATACATGTTGGAATCCATGTTTCCCTCAATTAACCGCAGCTCCCCAGTACCAGCAGCCACAGATCATGATGCTACCACCACCATGCTTGACTGTAGGCTAGACACAATTTTCTTGGTACTCCTCACCAGGGCATCACCACACATGCTGGACACCATCTGAGCCAAAGAGGTTTATGTTACATGCTCTCAGACAGGTTGTTTTCAGCAGACTGTTTGTGGGCTTTCTTGTGAGCCAGATTCAGAAGAGGCTTCCTTCTCGGACAATGGCCATGCAAACTGACTTGTGCAGTGTGGGGCATATGATCTGAGCACTGACAAGTGGACCTTCCACTTTTGTAACCTCTAAAGCAATGCTTCACTCACTCATGCATCTGTTTTTTTAAGCCAGCTTCTGCGAATGATTCACAGCATGAAAACGTAACTTCTTTGATCAACTCTTGTGAGGCCTGTTCCTAGTGTAACCCCTCTTGGAAAACCTCTGTATGACCCTGGCCACTGCACTGTAACTCAGATTTAGGGTGGTACTGATCTTCTTATAACCTATCACATCTTTGTGGAGCACAACAATTGTATTTCTTAAATCCTCAGAAAGTTATTTTCCATGAGGTGCCATGTTGAACATCCAGTGGACGGTATGAGGGAATTGTATTCAAAGCACCAAATTTTAACTGCTCTAACACAAGATAGACAAATTAGTATGGTCCTGTCAAGCAGACCAAAACATGAACATGATGAATAGGACATGTGGTTTTGCATGCTTAAATGATGTACAGTTGTTATCACTAGTGTGTACTCACTTTTGTTGGCAGCTATTTTGACAATAATGGCTGCATATTGAGTTATTTTCAGAGGACAGTAAATCTATACTGCTATACAAGCTCTACATCATTGACTACTCTTACTCTTATATATGGAAGAAAAAATACATGATTAGTGTTGACAGCTTTCATGTTTTATATGTGAATACTCTTGTAATTGACTTAATATAACTTATATTTTAATGCTTGTAATTCAAACTACTAACTAATTATCTGTCAGTTTGGTTTAATTGTTTGTCAAATACATGAGAACTTTGATGTGATGCCCAATTAGTCACTTTGTTTATTAAAGGTATACAGCAGGACAAGTAGTAAGAATGGTCCACTGTTTCTATTGCTTGTTGTTGGGAATTAAATTTGCCAACTAACATGTATAAGTTGTAAGAAGATTAAAACAGCTTCCGCATTTTTCCACGTTTTTGTAGGTTGAATCTGCATTTTGTCTTTGACATAGTGACAGGACCATTAGGCAAATATATATTTTACTTCTAAAGTATCAATAAGTAACTTAGTCCTGCTTTTGTGGTCTTATTAAAAGAAAACTTTAACTAAAATGCTATTGCACTGACCTCCACATAGTCCATTTCTAGGAGAGAGAGAACTTCTTTATTCATCATCCTATTAATAAAGCAGTCAGGAATAGTATACTGGAACCTTCAAAATCCTTCAAGTCACTTCTGAGACACTTTCCATTTTGTTGGACTCCACTCAACTCCTACAGACAAGAACACAAACATCAAACATGTTATTTGTTAAACGTTGATTAAAAGATCAGGCAAAAAGAACATGTGACACTCTTGTGTGCAATTCAATTTATTTCATGTGCAATTTATTTTACAAAGCCACTAAAATTAAAGGCCCTGATGGAGTCGTTTTTATTGCCCATCCCCACTCATTCACCACTGGAGAAACTGCTTTTTTTCTTTCCTGTAAGAAATGTAATCAGCTATACATTGGAAAAATGTAACCAAGAGGACACTAGCTGATTATTTTGTTAATTCAGAACTACAGAAAACATCTACACTCTCATATAATTGGATCCCCGGATGAATGAATGTTATTGTTTTGACAGCAGCGATTCAATTATTATAATGTTTTAAAGAAAAACTTTATGAAAAAATGTGAAGAAAGTCAAACAATCTAATTTAATTAGTATTGAAATTAAAAAGCCAAACGAATTAGTATGTTTAAAAAATTCTGAGGAATAGTATTTATCTGACTCCAGTGGTAGAATATAGCACTTTCTAATGCACACTTTCAGTTTAGAAACATTAGGAGTGAAAACTTTCTGTTGTAGTTTCCTTGAATGCCATGTTGAATGTATTTACCATAAATGGATAAACTGAAATGATTAGCAGCTTCATCAACCAGCAATTAGTATATGCACCCCCCCCCAGAAGTAATACTCTATTTACAGCTTTTAATTATCATTGTATTAAAATTTGCTTTATATGTGCTAATCATATAAAAAAAAAAATCCTACTAGTATTTAGCATAATGCTGCTAATGCTTACCATTGTTTTGTTTATATATCATCTCTGTTCACCCAAACAACTACTTTAAATTAATTAGCTCTCGAATGATATTTATGGGTTGTTGCAATTTTTATATTTACTAAACCAATGCCCGTTAAATGACATATCTTATGAATAACTCTCAAAGCATTGCTTACTGTACAAAGGAGACTTGTTTTCTTTTTATTATTTTTCAACCACATTCTGTACATTATGCAAATGACAAGTTAGTCACACATGCTTGTGTCACTTAAAACGGGTTTGCATTTATAGAAACTATACACGAACACCCATTTCCATCAGTTATCAATTATTAGTTATCTTTCAGGAGTTATTGCATGGTGTATTACACACATTCTGAGAAAAATCCCTAACCCTAGATTTGTTTGATGCCTTTGAGTGTGTCCCCCATCAAACAAGGATCTATTAAAAAGCCTCTTTTTAAACAGTGAGAATGGTTGATGTGTTTTTTGCCACTTGTCTACTGACATATGTATAGTTTTGAGTACTTGCTCAACAGTGATACCAATGAACAATTTGGCCTAGAATCAAAATTTATTCTTGATTGTATGTCCATAATGTGGCCATCAATGGCCCAGAGCCAAGGGAACAAAATTGCCTGTACATTTTCTGGTTAGCATGTGGTAGCATGCTATCACTCCTCTACCAATCACAACAACACTAGATAGCTGTAGGTGTTTGTGAGCATATGTACAGTTATGTGAAAATGAAAAAAACACCCTCTTTGAATTCTATGATTTTACATATGATGACATTTGTTCTTATCAGGTGTTAAAATGAGGTAAAACCAACCTCTGATAAGAAACAACACACATGGTCCACAGTGTCGTTATTGATTTTATAAATAAATAAAGCTAAAATAGAGAAAACATCTTAGAAAGACTAAGTACATCTTATGATTCAGTAGCTTGTAGAACCACCTTTATCAGCAATAACTTTAGGTAATCATGTTCTGTATTACTTTATCAGTCTCTCATATGATTGTGGAGGAATTTGGGCTCACTCATCTTTACAATGTTCATTCAGTTGAGGTTTGTTTATTCATAGCTCTCTTACGGTCCTGACACAGCATTTCAGTCAGGTTGACTTCTGGAGTTTTTTTTTGCATTTCATTTGCGCTTGGGATCATTGTCCTGTTGCATGACCCAATTTTGGCCAAGCTCTAGCTGTCGGTGACATCTTCACATTAGACTTTAGAATACTTCTGGTATATACAGAGGAGTTCATGGCCAACTCAATAACTGCAAGTTACCCTGGTCCTGGGTGGCAGCAAAACAAGCTGGAATCATCACCCCTCCACCAAAATTCTTGACAATCGGTATGAGGTGTTTTTTGCTGAAATTCTTTATTAGTTATTTATGCAAATGTGGCCAGACATCATTATTTTGATCTCATCTGTCCAACGAACATGGTTCCAGAAGTCTTGTGGTTTGTTCAGATGCAGCGTTTCAAACCTAGTCAATGCTGTCATACTCTTTTTTTAGTGGGAATTGGCTTTCTCCTGGTTATCCTTCCAAACTATTTTCTAATAGTACTTTCACAAACTTTATCATTTAACATGCTAAGTGAGTGAGTGATTAGTTTTTTTCTGAGCCTTGCATTATTTGAACTTGGGGTGATTTTCTTGGGACCTCCACTCCTGGGAAGATTGCCAAATGTCTTGAATGTTTTCCACTTGGGCATAATGCATCTCACTGTATTTCAATTGATTTTAAATTGTTTGAAAATGGCCTTATAAGCGTTCCTTAACTGATGGGCAACAACAATTGCTTCACTAAGATTATTGCTGAAGCCTTTCCTTTTTGCCATTTTGTTAACACACATCTGAATGCCCCAGACCATCAAACTGCTAAAATTATAGAATTTAAATTTAGTGTATTTTTATTTTCACATGGCTATATGAAAGTTTCCATATGTGTTATGCTGCCCTGTGACATAGCTTAAGCAGCAGAATTCAAGTGTATGCAGTTCACTAGCTTCATCTGTGTTAGAGTAAGCACATTTCACTTTTCACAATCCACATTTGGAAGCTGTTGTTTGACTGCTGGCTGCTAGTTGGAAAACATTGGTGAGAAAAAGAACATTTCTTTAGATTAAAGCTATTGATATTTTTGTTTCTTTGGGTTTTTTGCTGTCTCTTGTCATCTTATAATGCAGAAATTCAAGTTTTAGTGATCTCCATTGGATTAGTTCATTGTTTCAATTCACACAAATGGCAAAACAAATGGCCTGAATTAGCGAGCAAGTGCTAAGGCCATGAACAATTTCACTTTTGGAAATTAGTGTTTGAATATCAGCTTAAACAATGGATCTAGGGTCAATTGCTGCTATTTATGCTGAAAGAACATTTAAAAATATTTATAAATAATTGATTGGCAACAAAACGGAAATTGTCACTGGTAAAATATATATCATATGTTTAATCTAGCACAACTTCACTTTTTAACTGAGGGATTTGCAATTTATTTTATTTAAATTGGCTGAGACTAAAGCTATTATCTGGCAATTTTATTGTTGGTCTTGTTTAGTGGCAATTCACTAAGTAAATCAGAAAATAAATAAAAAAACTTTCTTTTGCCACATCTAAACATCAAATCAAAAGTAGAATGTAGTTTCGCATGCAGTAGCAGCACATTCTTTTATTATATTGTAAATGCATTGAATGTCTTTTTTACAATATATTCAGGATTCCTTGACTGACATGCCACCTGTAATTCATCAACTTCCTCTAAACCATGAGGAAAAAAGGTTAATGACATTAAAGGGTTTTTAATCAAACTCTTTAACTTTACATAAGAAACAAGAAAAAATGAAACTGAATCTTTCACAATATCAAGATGTTCCATTGTCATATTGTAAAAGCAGAATATATATATATATATATATATATATATATATATATATATATATATATATATATATATATATATATATATATATATATATATAATGAGACCCTCTTGAAATGTTGTGATGCTGTGTACGATATAAATCATAATAGATTGCAATGATTTGCAAATCCTATAAACCCATATTTTATTCACAATAGAAAACATATTAAATGTATTAACGTATGTAAATATGCCATTTTACCGCCCCCCAAAAAGGGCCATTTTGAGTTTGATGGCTCCAACAAATATCAAATCAGTTGGGACAGGCCAGTACCACTGTGTAGTTGTAGCTTCTTTTAACAACAGACCAAAAATGTCTGGGAACAGCCCTGGGTCTTCTTTGTCATATTTTTTGTGATGCATTAATGCATCCCCATCCCAACAAAGATACAGGTTTTTGAACTGAGCATTTATAATAAGGCATTCATTGTTTTTAAAATTCATGTTTTGCAAAGTTTTCCACTTTGCCTCACTCCATCATAAATTAACTTTGGCCCAAAGAAGATAGTGGCATTTCTGGATCATTTTCACATATGGCTCCTTCTTTGCATGATAAAGCTTTATCCCACATTTGTGGATGGCATCGTGAACTGTGTTCAAAAGCAATGATTTCTGGTTCTGTTTCTGTGCCCATGCAGTGATTTTAATTTCTCAGTCATGGCTGTTTTTAATACAACTGAGGGCCTGCAGATCGGGGGCATCTAATATTTTTGCCCCTCTTGCTTGCACACAGAGATTTCTCCAGATTCTCTGAAACTTTTGATGATATTATGCACTGTTGATAATGATATATTCTAAAATTGTTCCATAATTTGTAGACTTCGCTGATTTGTAAACATCTGTCCATCTTTACTTCTGAAAGACTGTGCCTCTCTAAGATAAACTTTTTATACTCGATCACATACTAACCTGTTGTCAATTACCCTAATTAGTTCAATATTCCTTCAACTGTTTCTTTGTTGTAATATTTACTTATTACACATTTTTGTTGCACCATTCCAAATGTTCATTCAAATTCAAATAACAATAAATGTGCAAAAATATATGCTAATTCTTGCTCTTTCATGTCTTTAAACAGTTTTCTGTGATTTCTACTGCTAGAAACTAAGCAGTCTTTCCCTCAGCTTACCTATTCACCTGTAGAGATTTAATTCCTTTGTCCACCTATATACAAATGAGATGCAAACAGTGTGTGGAGGTGTTATCGTTTCAGGTGGGTGAGCAGCGAAGTGGTGGTGGGTCATGCGTGACTGAATTTGGAGTGCTTTAGCTATATATGAACACCAACATTTCCATACAAGTTTTTTCGGACAATCAAAGTCAGTAGGGAGCTCCAATGCTTTTCTGCAATATTTGGTAGGAAAAAAGGCCATGCCTTGGCATTCTACTTAGTGATACTAGCTTGGAAAGTTTACATATTTTTATCAGCTATGTTTAAGGTAAGGTGTTGAGCTCTTATGCAGAAACATCTCCATAAAGAATGTGTTTGGTTTTGCGTTTTAAACAGATTTAAACTAATGTTTAAAAGATAAAAGGGCAGGCACGACATGTGGCAAATGATCCCTTTCCCATATTTGCAAAGTTTTAATTTCATGTTCTTGTTTACTATTCTAAACGTATATTTAAATTTGACCCTATTTTGTAAGTTTTATCATAAATAATATTTGCTTAGATTTTACTGTTTATATTCATTCATGGTTTTTATGAAAAAAGTGAAAAAATGACTATATACATATAATATTTTTATAATCACCAGCTGGAACATTATAGTGTATCAAAGTAGATTACTGTGTATTTACACAGAGAACATTACTGTTATATTATTGTTATAACACATTAACAAATTTAAAAACTGTATTCTAGCAATTCTACTACTACTACTACTACTACTACTCTTTTCTCCACTGCTTTTTATTTTAAGTTTTTAATTAATAAACATAGCTTATGTAATTTCCATAAGATTGGGTATGTATAACTAGAAAATGCTATGGTAATGTTAGAACAGCTAGATTGTTAACATTTGCTTGTTTTCTGTTGCTTTCTTTCTTCTTTATATTTTTCCTGTGCTATTCAGATGTCTGACCCATTGATTGTGTCACTGTTGAACTTAATGGTAATTTTTGCAGTTTTTCTTTGTGCATTTAATTGTTTATCAACTTTCATTTACTGCTTTCTTATTGGTACATTCATTGTTGAACTTTAAGAAGATACAAACCTGCAATATTTATTACCTGAAATCTGTAGCAAAACAGCTATACAACTCATTTTAAACTGCATGTTTTTTAAGGTTGCATCTCAGAGGTCCTGGATATTTTTACATACTGGGTTTCAATGCTGACATGGTTTCAAGCTTTTAGGGGGTCAGATAATTGACTGTCAGACATAAATAACGATTTTACCATATGCAGGTGCTGTTTTACAGGAAAGTGGCATTAGATAGGCTCTCTCAGATTACATTATCCTTTTTTTCTTTTTAGCGGGTGGAAAATTGCTTTAATCCAATTGCTGTTACTTCCTGTCTGAAATTCGGAATTGGCAGACAGCTAAGTGGGTATAAGCAAAATATTGTACAAAATATTGTACATTATAATATTACCTATATAGCATACTCATTGATGAGTATGCAGCAGTGACTACACATAGCAGTATGTTTGGCTACACTTTCTATTAAGACAATACTTTTACCTGCAAATGTCACTCTTTAAAGTAACTGAATTATTCATCAGTCATGCAACTAAATATCTTTTCTTTCATACTGATTGCAAAACAATATAGCAAGATGCCAAATTTATACATACTGTGTTTATTGAGTGTCATAATATTTTATATTTTTAGCAGTTGTACGATGAGAGATTACATTGCAAAGACTGATGTGTCTATTGCTTTGTCTTAATTGTCATTTTAACAGCTTTGTGGGTGGGTGGAGGCAGAACTCTGGAGTGGCAAAGCTAGTTTTCCTTTCCTGGCTGTGTGTATCACAACCATAATAAACAAACTCCTATCAGATTAAATTAGAGTATAACTGTGAGGTTTTTATCCATATTTGGATTGACAAAATA
>NC_060897.1:9490935-9510935 GCF_014805685.1 Silurus meridionalis
AGTTCGAGTAGTTGTGTGTTGGTGTATGCTGTCCTCAGACGACGAGAACCACTGCCATTGTCCAACCCGACTTGGATTTCTGGGAAAGGAGAAATTAATTTAATATTCATAAATATCGTAGGAGCATTTAACATTTGTCTGGTTTGGTCATAACAACTGGATTTTGCAGTGTACATGCGTTAAGCAAGCAAGCTCCTGATTTTTGTTCCAGTGCTTTCTCGTTACATATTGATAGTTGGAACCAAAATGGCTACCTCAAGCCAAGACACGGTTATGAATAAATGTCTTAAAGACTCCACTAAACTGCGGACAATTTTCTTATCACACATTTTATAAACACAATGATTCCCAATGAATGTACCAAGAATTAAAGAAGGGGTGCGAGTATTAATATACATATATTATAGACAATATTCGCCTAAACTACAATAACCAAGCTGCTTTTATAACAATATAAAAACGACTGAATAATTCGCATGGATTTTACAATATATAAATAATAGTATTTTGAAACGAATAATGATTCATGTAATCAATATGGCTTTAGCAAGTGTGCATGTTAATATGTGCATTACTTAATGCTTTTAATGCAACAAATATTATCGGGGACAGTCATGTATAGCACATTCTAGGTCTGTAAAAAAAGAATACTTTTTTCCTACAGAATGGCCGTCAAATCGTAGGTAGGTTCATGTAGGTTCAATAAACAGTCGTATGTCAAAATAATAATAATAATAATAATAATAATAATAATAATAATAATAATAATGAACAACAACAGCAAAAATGAAAAAATATATAAATAATAATAATAATAATAAAAGGAATAAGACTGTGTACTGACCTGTGGGGGACTCTAGTCCTGCGGTATTGAAACCAGATGATGCTGGGGAGGGAGAGGCAGCTGCAGTGGGTGCAGTGGGTGCTGCTCCAGGCTTGGGGTATTTCTTCGACGACTTCTTTTCCTTCATCCATGGGAACTCGTGTGCAAGGGGGCCGCCGGTCGTGGCTGAAGCCGGGACCTGCTTCTGCTGCGTTGGCGTGGTTTGCGACCGGAGCTGGAGGCCATTAGAGGCGGTTCTCTTATGGCTCCTCGGTCGCGCCTGGTTGCCTGTGCAAGGACTTAGGCTGGGAATAGTGTGTTCGAAAGGAGGTGGAATTACTGTCGAGTCCTTGATTGATGAAGTTTGAAATGACTCCAGGACAGCGGGGAAAGACGTCAGGCACTCAGCAAGGGAAGGCTGGCTGTTGATAAACCCAATCTCCCTCTCAAATTCAAAATTCATCGCTTTGCCTAAGCAAAATGGGCGGCCAGCGTCATAAAAAATACACAAAAATAACATCCAAAATGCGCGGTTTTATTTAGCGCTCTCCCCACGACTGTTTTTGCAGGCTTTAATAATTGGTGATATTACTAGCGTATGGGGACCAGAGTCTACTAAGCTGAGGACTATGGGCGAATTTGCAGCCAATTCCTGGTCACATGACTAGTCGCAACCAATGGAAATACGGGGCCTGGTGGTAAAAGAAAGTATTATTTTCTATATAGATCAAATATTCAAGATCACATAATTCCCACGTTCGGTGTATATAATCAAACTGCGTACGGTTGCCATGTGCTTGAGTGTCCAAAGGTGTGGGTGGTTAAGTAACGTCTTCATTTAGACAATAGCCATATGAATAAAGGGATTTGGGTGATGTAAGCCTGAGGCCTTAAATGCCTGTTAAAAGCATATCCACAATATGGCTAACTGCGAATTTTAACATGGTCATTAATCTTAAAAGTTTTGACAAGAGTAACAGACAAGAACTGTATCTATACGCTGTCAATATCTATGTGTATGTGTGTATATATACTATTTCTCCTGTGTAGGCTAAACAAACTGGGATGTTTCTGAGAGATTTTAGAGGCTGAACATTACATAGAGCGCCTCGAATAAGCATTGTGTAGCCTAGATTGACTAATTTACAGCTTTCCTATGACTGCTATGAGACTTCTAAAACTGGGGACCCTTGTGCATGTAAGTTTGCAGCTAAATTTAAAATCATTATTTCAAACGATATTTACTCAGTTTTTATTTATTTTGATGTTAAGGTGAAGTTGCACAAATTTTATTGTTACAAAATTATAGTTTCTATAAATAATAATAATAATAATAATAATAAACCCGTTTTAAACAGTTGTAAAATTTAAAAAGGTTGTATTATGCCATAGGCTAGCATATGTTCAATGAGATATAGTAGAGGTTTTGTTTTGTTTGTTTTTTGTTGTCGAACCATCCCGCATGAGAAAAAATACGTTGTACTTAAACTTTGGTGGAATGGTTCGATATAAAATTTGGTTGATAAAATTTAAATAGTGATGTTTTCAAAAGAGAGAGAGAGAGAGAGAGAGAGAGAGAGAGAGAGAGAATAACACATGGGCTATATTCCGTAGTGAAGAAGCAGTGGTGATCAATCTTTTCGCCGGCAAAGCGCTTGACAGGAACCACCCTCAAGAATTCGCCTCTTCACTCCACGGCTACAACAAAGAAAGCGCTTCTATTCCCGCGTAGACTTTCGTATTTTATGGCTAAATTAATTCACCTAAAACTTAAGGCGTCTTTTTATGTAAGGCATAAGTAAGGAATTGTTTCCGGTAATAAAATCAGGAAGGCCGCGTGTATGTCCAGAGGTCTGAAAATGTCTTGAATTGCTCGCAATTCTTTTCGGTGTTATCCTTGGGAGGAAGCAAAAAATGTGTGTGGGTGTTTGGGTATTAAATGGGTATACAAAGCACTCTGTGGCCAGTGAATATATAGCGGATCGGTTCAAGAGGTTTACTAACAGATTGGATTTAACTGCAGATTATATCGATGTTCCTTTTATTTATTTTTATTTATTTTTTAAGCAAAAAAATGGTCGGAAATATCGTTATTTGTGAGTTTCCTTTCAAAAGGATGATTTGGGCAATGTTTGAAAGGTTATTACATTTTGGTTGTATATTCTCTCTCTCCTTCTCTCTCTCTCTCTCTCTCTCTCTCTCTCTCTCTCTCTCTCTCTCTCTCTCTCTCTCTCTCTCTCTCTCTCTCTCTCTCTCTTTCTATTTATATATTTATCTATCTATCTTAGTCCGCATTATTTTTTTTAGCTTGATATTTTCGCCTTTATCTTACAATGTGCAGAACTGTATCCATAACCTGAAAGATAACCACTGCATTTTTTTTTTATAGAGGCAGCTAATCTAGAGTGTTAGCTTCACTGCAAGACATATTATACCATCACCCCGTATAGGCTAATCACTTTCATGCTAATTATTTACTATATATTATTTTATTTTTGATCAATCTTTTTTTAAGCTCGACCTAATTATTTGTACAGTACTTTCCTGGTTTTTTTTTGTTTGTTTTATGGTCGAAAAAATTAAAACAATGTTCCAACTTTTTAAAAATTCTGATTTGATTTAATTCTAACTCCATTGTGTTCAATAAATTAAATCTTGGAATCCAGTTTCTATAAATCCTACAAGTTTTGATGATGATTTTTGATGTACTTTGTGAAATTCGTTCTTTTTAAGCTCTGAAAATAAACCGAGTAAATGGACTGAGTTGACCTTTGCTCACGAGGCACGACCTGCCGGATACTTTTAGAAGCCACGAGGAGACAAACACCGGTGTGTGTGTGTGTGTGTGTGTGTGTGTGTGTGTGTGTGTGTGTGTGTGTGTGTGTGGTTACCACGCAGCGTAGAGGATGGGTGGGCATAAATCACTGTACTAAAGAACTGCAGGACTAGAATGAAAATGATTAACATAATATTTTATTAAAGAATTGTTGAACAGCCAACTCTTAACAAGAAAATCAAAGTAACTACAAAGAACAAAAAGTTTTTTCTTAAAAAAAAAAGAAAAAAAATGTTTCGCTATACTGTCTAATTTCCGACTATGCTGGAACGGGTTGATTCCTCTGTTCGCACCCTGTACAAGTCAAGTCGTTTATGTACAAGGGTAACATAAACCTAGGTTTCTCTAGAAATACAATAACCAAAATTAGTTACAATGACAAGAACACAATGTCTTTTCCTTATAACAGGTAAATACTAAAAAAGTACACTTTCTCGATATAAATACATGAGGGATAAATAATTAAAAAAAAGTATTTAAACTGGCTATAACAAATAAATATATATTTATGAATGTTCGTTTGAACACATACCGAAAGACGCTGATTGAAGGTCTTTCGCTTCAAAATAAGATTTACTTTTTTCCTTATCCATCAAAATGTAAACTCTAAGTGCAACAATGATGCCCAGTCGAGAAAGCATTATGTGTAAACCGAAACGTTTACACCATTGCTTGACATCTCGGGCATGCATTTTGTTCATTTATACCCTGTTTCCACGTTAAGTCAAGACATGATAAAATGTCTGTCTTTTTAATTAGTGAAGACTAATGTAAGCAAACTCAATAAATGGGGGAGAGAGAGAGACAGAGAGAGAGAGAGAGAGAGAGAGAGAGAGAGAGAGAGAGAGAAAATAGGGGCAAGAAATTAACGAGGACGAGGGAGGGGGCACAACCATTGAAAAAGGTAGGGGCGACTATGTATTGACTAAATTCTCAAATGGCCTTTCATACCCTGTACCAATTTAGTAAGTTTTATCCAATTCTAGGCCCTTTACGAGAGGAGGCCCTACGCAGTATTCAATTTATCAATCCGATAAAAAGTATAGATTGAAGTTTTACACGTAAAATTCTTACGTACACGTTTTTGATGGTTTTAGGTAGATAAGGGGTGGGGGGCAATGACGCTTTAGCGAGTCTGTCAAACAAAAAAAGAGGTATGTGGAAAAAGGGAAGTGAACAAAAACAATCCAGTGGTTTCCTAACGCCGGTTTCAAGTGTTCGCTACGCTCCACCCTCAAGCACGTTTTACAGTAAAGAACTCGGCGATAGGCTGACAAAATGCACGCATGCCAATGATGGCGTAAAGGGAGTCACACAAGGTCATAGAGAAAAATAATCTATAAATTGATTTACACTATCCACATTAACCCACTATTCATCATCTTTGTTTTAGTAGAGCTTTCAGAACTATGCATTCAGAACTGATTGTGAGATGTCTTCTGAACAAATGAATGTGCTCACAGGCGAATTAAAGGACAACATCAACACCAACTGTTGTGATTGAAACGGCAAGAAACCACTGGATCATCTTTTCAACCCCATTGCATCATCCCCTGGGTTCGTGTTTGCTCGTGTGTTTGTGTTTTCCTTCTATTTTAATTTCTATTTCATTTTCCCCCCCAAACCTGTTACAGATGCGTCAACTTGGGTGCTTCTTGAATTCTACCCTGAGAAGGATGGTGCGCTGACAGATCTGTGTATGTCGGATGTGTGTCGCACGGTCCGTGGTGCTGGTTAGCCGACATCTGCGTGGCACCGTTGTAGTCCATGCTGGCAGATTGGTGATGTGGCAGGTGGTTGAGGCTGTACATAGATGGCCCAGTGGCAGGCATGGCATCCACATAGTTCCCTCCTACGTACACAGGGCTGCCCTGCATGTTAGGTGTCCCATAGTTGCCACTGCTACCCTGTAGCCCATGTGGGTCATATTCTGGTCCTGTGTTGCCATACTTCTGTTGCGAGGGACAACCTTTCATGGAATTTTGATAGGATGAAGACATGGCATACGCGTTTTGATGAGGCTTGTTGAAAGATGGCGGCGACGGCGCGTCATAGCTGCCCATTGAGTGCATGGAGTTCATAAAGCCGGCTGAGGACTGCATTGGCAGGGGTGGGCTTCCGGTTGGTGATGGCCCCCCTGAGGAGGAGCCCATCCCTTTTGACTTTTGATCCTTCTTGTACTTCATGCGCCGGTTTTGGAACCAGATTTTGATCTGCCTTTCACTGAGGTTGAGAAGATTTGCCATCTCTACGCGTCGAGGCCGACACAAGTACCGATTAAAATGGAACTCTTTCTCAAGTTCCACAAGCTGTGCGCTCGTGTAGGCTGTGCGCGCTCTCTTGGAAGCCGCGGAACCCGGAGGGCTTTTCTCGCCGCCACTGCTCTCCGCTGGGTTGGGAATGAAATAAAACATAATTACTACAAGCGGCAATTGAATGCATCGTTCCTCTTAATAAAACAGGCCACGAAAAAATCTACCCCTTGATACTGGTTGTCAACACTTCATAACTGGCATTTATTAATAGATGCGTGTCCTAACACTGACCCCCTATATGTAAATTGTATTATGACCAAAAGCCCACGGCCAGTCGTACCGTGCAGTAAGCTAGAATATTTGTGGTGATTGTCGTGCACTACATTTGCCTTTAAAGATAACACAAGAACTATGCCAGTGTACAACACATCTTTCGCAAATTGTGCACTATAGGTATAACATAACATAACATAACATAACATAACATAACATAACATAACATAACACCTATATGCTGGTCAACATCTGCCTGAGACATGAGAAGCAGGTGGGGTTGGGAAGGGAGTAATCATTAAATGGTAACGAGTGGTTGGCACACACACCATTAGCTGAACTTGCGCTAGGAGAGTTGGTTTTTTGCTTGGTGTTCTGACGTGACTCTTTCATCCAGGGGAAGATCTGCTTGCTGATGGTCGGGTTCTGGGCAAGTGTGGACGACTTGGCTGAGGATTTAGTAGTACCTCCGCCTCCTGCCCCACCACTGCCGCTACCACCCGGCTGCTGGGGGGCACTAGATCCAGTTGGGTTCACAGAATTTTGAGGAGGAGAAACCTGGGGAGGTTGGTGGTGTTCAGATGGTAAACTTGGACGCATGCAGCTCCCATTAAGCTCTTTCGTCTTGGCGTGCTGTGATTGTGTGGGTGCGCTAGTGCCTAGCGACTGCAGTGAGCAGGCAGACCTCTGATAATCGCCTTCAAGGTGTGCCGAGCTCGGGAAAGCCGCTGGCTGGGCCTCATAACTGAAGCCATTGGCCCCCTGATACGAATAACCTCCGAATAATGTCGAGTTGTCGTAGTAGGTGGTTTTCTGCATTTCCAAAATTCGCGTTACCGGCTACCAGGGTCCTGACGACCTTCTGGAAGAACATTGGCACCCGGTATCACGTGACGGTCTTTTTCCAACGGCCTCTTGGAAGCTGACCTGAAAGGTTATAAGAGGCACATAATAAGAGGGGTGCAAGGTAAATCCATCTTACTGCGCTGAAAAGCGCCATGACATGAATAGCGCGTTCCCACAATGCGGCTTGCAGATGCTACGTCGGGCAACGCTGGATTGCAATTTTTACTCTAGGTCTTTCTTTTACACACTCTTATCAACAAGAAAACAACTGTGCAGATTTTTTTAAACATCATTTTGTTTTTTTTATATCTTAAAACCATTTTGAACGATTAAATTACTAATTGTATCTGGTGAATGTTATTTCAACTTGAACGATTGTTTGTCGACATTCTCAAATGTAAATTATTTGTAATAATAAAATATTTTGTCACATTGTGGATAATAAAATGTATATTTGGTTGCTTGTTTGTTTACATTTGATTTCCTGAATACCTTTGTACATTTTATTTCTAAAGGCCAGTCGTTATATTTTGGTTTGTATTAGTTTTTAAAGTGAAAAACGTTTAATTGTAAAATGATGTTTTTAAATACTATTATTTCATTTACCCAACAGAAAAACACACTGAACAGAATGCCGAATTAATAATAATAATAATAATAATAATAATAACAACAACAACAACAACAACAACAACAATAATTATTGTTGTTGTTATTATTTTATTATTATTATTATTATATTATTATTATTATTATTATTATTATTATTATTTAGTGGATCTGGTATTTATATTAGGGTTTTTGTTGTTGTTTGTTTGCTTGCTTGCTTGTTTGTGTTGTTGTTTTTTTTTTAAGACAACCGAGGACAACCAAAGCTAACCAAAGAAAAGCATATAGGCTCATAAAAGACCTGGGCTCAACAAAATGTTTTTAGCAGTCCAGACAAATCAATGAATATGTCTCATGCATAGAGGCCATTTCCAGAGGGCTTTCTCGAGTTACACACAAATGTATTTGGTCAACATTAAAACCCCCCAAAAAACGGCATTGTTAAGGTGTGGGCTCCTCAAACGTGGCGAGGAAAGACGTCCCCGGAAGCTCTTTCTAAATATGATTCATCATGCTCGCTGAACCAAAATAGACTATTCTAATCCCGGAAATGGTCAAAGACCTCTTCTCTTTTGGTTGGGGTGGTTAAAAGGAGAAGGTGGAGTGTATTCGCTTAAACACTTACAGGTACCAGCTCTCTATGTAAAGCTAGTGGTCAAGTAAAAATCATCAAATATATTTTTTTGTAAAATGATAATACTGTTATCCAGTTCTGTTAACATTTAAACCATGTATACATGTCAACACCTTCAAATGCAAACGAAACCAATAATATCATTTATAAAACACAGATTAATGTATATTTCATTCCAGATTACCAGGATTATATATATATATATATATATATATATATATATATATATATATATATATATATATATATATATATATATATATATATATATACTGCATGATGTCTGTAACGTAAACTACTGGTTGCTTACACTAAATATTTACAGCAAGTATTTGTGCTAAATTGCAAAACGCATATAATAAACATTGCGTATTTTTTAAAAACAAGCACCTATAAGAACAAATGCTGCTTAAATTCAGTACAATTAGAATTAATATATATATATATATATATATATATATATATATATATATATATATATATATATATATATATATATGAGAGAAAGAGAAAGAAAGAGAGAGAGAGAGAGAGAGGGGGCAATAAAAGTAATAATGTTTTTCCTAGTAAAAGTTAACAGGGCTTTAAAGTCAAAGCGAGGGAGTCTAAAATATGAGCTTGCAACTGTGGTTGTCTATATAATAATAATTTAAGCATTCAACATTTATTTTTAACATTAAAATGTTATATAGAACGAGGCAAGATTTGGATGGGTCTGTTCCTATAAGTGAGAACATGAACTACAGTTTTTGGACATCAATTCCTAACACGTCACAAATGAAACTCATTCATCTTTGATGAGGACGGACGGAATACATGTAATTGTTCGAGAGAGAGAGAGAGAGAGAGAGAGAGAGAGAGAGAGAGAGAGAGAGAGAGACGGACCGACAGACAGACAGGAAGAGGGAGGGAGGGAGAGAGGGAGGGAGGGGAAAAAGTACTAGGCCTATAGATATGAAATTATATCGTAGTTCCATTCAATGGAACATGTAATGTCCTGGCCGTCTTGTTAAGGTAACACAATAACCAACTTTTCTCTAGATTTAACCTTAACAAGATTACAGAGTCAAGAGGATGTGGTTGGAAGAAAGGGCTAACCCGTGAAACGTCAACAAAACAACAGGGGAGAACATCGCTTGGGCGCCCCTTAGCTATCGGACACGGAAATTTCTATACAGAGCAGATCGAAATAATACAATAACAGAACAATACTTCGTATGTAAACCAATAAGAGTATAATGTAAAGCCTCAGTCTTGGTTTTCATAGAGCCTACACTGATGCAGAAAATGGCCGGGACATGCGATTTCTATATGAAATAAAACAGTGTCACTCGAGACCGTTTGTGGAAATCTCGGACAGTGGCGACACTTTCCAATTGTCGATTATCTATACAACATTTGAATCGCACATAGCACGTATCGTCCATAAATCACTCAAATAAAACACGCACATTTACACCAAAATGAGTGGTTCAATGTCCGGACCGGAGGCTTTCGCTGATACTAAACAAAATGCGAGCCTAAAAACGAATATGTTCGACTATCAAACGATCTAGAGGGGTAAAAAGAGGACTGCTGCCTGGAAGCTTAACGCGGTGTGAACTCTTCTTGAACCGTGTTTGCAGTCGTATGGTCATAAATCACTAGGACACGCATACCGCCATTCACAAACTGATAGCCTATTTCAAACCATCTTACCTTAGCCTCTGACAAACGGCGTTCGAGCAGTCACCATGTTTTTTTTTTTCACATTCGGTCAGTCCGGGAAATGAAAAACCCGAAAGCTCGTCCTCGTTTCGATGTTCCAGCCAGTAAGAGATTGTCATACAGCGGGTATGGCGAGCACGGTTGGCCCGCGCCACAGTGCGGGCGCTCCTGGTTTGGTCTCCTTGACTGGCTTAGGGGAAGACGATTTAAGCATGAAAGATCTGAGGTATGCGAGGAGAACGGCAAATGGACAGGCAGCGCTGCTCCTGGCCGCCCTGTCGACTGGTACGCCCTGCTCGCTGATAACAATGGCCTCAGATTTCGCTTCCTTCACCCTCTCTCCTCTCACTCACCGTGCAAACCCGAACATCATAATCCGAAAGGGTCTCTCGACTCCCCGACGCCACATTTCCCCGTTGTCTTTCGGATGCTGGCATTTGTGCGTGTTATTTTCGCACTTTCCTCCCCATTTGGTGGATTGTTGTATTGTCATCACAGGCCTCTCCGGCTGTTTGGAAATAACGGGGGTGGCTTTGAATGTGCCAGGCGCAAGCGTTAATCCCCATCAAACAGCGTCACCAGTGAGAAATTATGCTAATTGCAGGCGAGCAGGACAGGAGGACCCTAACATCAAATCCACCTCTTTTTTTTATCCCACTTCTTACTAGCTGAGGTGTCAAGCAATGCTCATTCGTCATTAGATCAAAAAAGAACATGAAAAAAATCATTTGTTTTCCTTAATTATTCCATCGGTACATGTAAAAAAAAAATGATTTTTGCGTCGTTGGTCGTCGGTTAGATTTAGACAGAAAGCGAATTCTGTCTGCGTTGTTCCATGTTTTCCAACATAACTTGTACAACTTATGCGCAAAATATGAAAACAGGTTGGGAGGGGTTGGAGAACAAGAGAACAGACAGGAGACGTACTTGTAAGCGAGGGAGGAGTGTGAATACAAAGCATACAAATAGATGCTAGATGATTTTTTTGTATATATTTAACCACACCGATGGGTCCCGATCACACAATTGCAATTTCACTAAGGAGCACACTTTAAAAATGCACCAGTGGACTGTTTAATATAACTATAAGCGGCACGTGGAAGTAGTGGGACTCTATTGGTAAATCAATATGAGGAAATATACAAAAAAAGTCGAAAAGCAAAATGAAAATAAAACAGTATGTTTTAAAGTCTCTCTCTCTCTCTCTCTCTCTCTCTCTCTCTCTCTCTCTCTCGTATTTTTATTATTCCGGACACCTCATGGCTAAGATTTATGACTTCTTCCACTCGCCGACAGCTGTAAACAGTCAATTGTTAAAAGGTGATTTGCAAATAGATACTTGAATAGAGAACATCAGCAATTATGTGGGAGGAAGGCAGGAGGCAAAAATGTAGGTGTCTGCAACTCTTTTCGTTAAATCCATTGTCCTCAACTTTGCAACTACCACTAAATGTTTGACGGATCCACTCAAAAGATTAGTAATTAACTAATACGTGGGCTGAAGAAAACGTTATTCTAATAACACAACTTTTTTTTTTTTTTTTTTTATAAAATAACATAAGAAAACATTCTTATACGATGGGAAATGTGTGGATTGTTTCAGGTTAGCGGTTTTGAAATTGAAGGTCTGTTTAAGGTTTTTTTTATGTTTTCATGGGATGTATTTCGTAGTGTCGAGTAATGGATTATAAAATATAAATGAATAAATATCTTACATTAACAGGCCTAAACTGCACATTCAAATTGTAAAGCAAACTTTGGAAGCTTTAGCTTATTAATAAATACAGTATTTTAATCTAATTAAATTTTACATTTATTTTGAACGATTTTGGGATTAGCGATTGAACTGTAAACAACAGAATATTCCTGTACACCTTTTTAATTAATTCTATATTTTTCGTATATACAAGTACATACATACATACATACATACATACATACATACATACACTTTTTTATGTATGTTTTTATACAGTCTGTATAATATGAATAGGATATAATCCGAAAAAAAGCGAAATTGTGTTACCCTGTTTTACAGAATTGTAAATATCCATGTCATTGGAACCCTTGCAAATGGAAAAATAATTACTGAGCTGTGGTTGAAATTGTCGTCTTTGTGTGTTTATTTACACATAAGAAAACAGGCTAAGAATGTTATTACAAGTCGCTGCACGATTATTTGCCTTTTAAATCCTGAAATTCAGAAAGTTTTCAGGGATATAACCCTTGTCTATATTTTATTTATAGCCGTTTTTTCTATAATATTTTCAAAGCCTAAACCTTAATATCATTGCAATGCAAGAAAAGTAAATGTTTTTGGCCATATGGCCATTGCAGCAGCACTAAGGACATGCACACAAAGGATTTTAATTGATTAATCGTTCTATACAGATCATAAAGATTGAGGGGATTTATTAACAACTTCATTAAGAGTGCCTCCATTTAATATCATATAATATAGTACAACGCTTTAGTGTATATTGTAACCGTTGCATACGTTATATAAATAATAGTCCACTTTTATTTTTTTACTAATAAAATAACCAAAATAAGACACAATGCATCTAAGTAAAAACAGTCTTGCTTACTTCGAAGTCAGCATTATTTCAAATCGGTTAATACTGGTTACAAATTTCAAATCAATATTTCCCATTATAGACTATCAATGCAATGGCTCGGGCATAACAAGAATGTGTTTCGTTAAGCATGTAATCGGAAAGATATGATATACATTCATATGTTACAGTAAAAAAAAAAAAAAAAAAAGGGATAACTTACCGAGATAACGTCTTTCACGTCTAGATTTTATGCAAGAATACAGCTTCCAGATAACTCGATGGTACTAAAGGTATACATAAAAACACAAAAGATGCCATCAAAACATGGAGCAAATTTTTTTTATTTATAAACCTTTAAAGCCATTTAAGAGTTGACGCTGCTACCGTACCGGTATATATTTCGAGGCCTTTGCAGACAAAAACATTGAATTCGCATCAACAAAGAGCCAGAATTTGTAGAAAATTATATTTAGAAATTCGTATATCATTATTTCGTTTCAGAGTTTAAAAACAAAACTTTAGAAGTGCATTTTAAAAAGAAGCATGCTTTAATTTACGGATAAGGAATTCATCACATATATGGTATGCATATTTAATTTTAAACGAACCTAAATCAAATATGAATTGTTCAATAATAAACAACCAGTTTAACATAAGACATGTTGTTCTGTAATTCAAAAAGACAACAACAATAGCAGCAGAAACAATATAACTACTACTACTACTAGTAAGAATAATAATAGTAATACTACTACTACAACTACTACTAATAATAATAATAATAACAATAATAATAATAATTAATATTATTATTATCATTATAATAATCCATAGTTGTAGTGCAAATAAAGAAATAATGAAAATAAAAACATTTACAAAAGCATCAAGCGTTATTTCGTCGACCATAAAACGTGAGCCCCACCATTCTGGTCAAAAATCCTTCCTTAAAATAGTTTCTAATCCAAACGAGAACCTTAGAGAATCGAAACTGGATATACATTAGGCAATGGCCTAAGTAGAAATGGAATGAAATGGCCTTGCTTGTCTGCATAGTAGCGCTTATTAAAAGTGGAATAAAAACGTTGGACTCTCCCGTTCGCCGGCTCCTGACAGCTACCCCAAACACATAAATCAAAACGAGGATTCCCCCGACCTCCCCGACTCTGCGGCCTATAGCGCTATAAAGTTATTTATTGCATCCCCGCACTCACGCACGCCGTTGGCTCGCGTCCATCCCCGGCGCCCTTTCAAATACTAAACGGGCAGTTTTGGGTGGTTTTCGTCCCTGCTAACACGCCAACAACTCGCAGTCTTTCTGTACTAACGTAAAGTTACCTAGAAAGTGAAGGGTGATCCTTCCCCCGCAAGCACGAACGCTGCTGCGCTCAGAACAAAGGGAGGAGGCAGCTTCCAGCCAGAAGAGCTGATGAGCCAATTTTTAGTGGGGGAATTGGCCAGGAAAGAAGCAAGACATCAACGAGATTTTACTCGAAACAGAACCAGACTGAAATCTCCAGAATGAAAGCCTCCAGAAGGTTTCGATTATTGCGAAGGGTATCGAAAAACGGACAGTAACAACTGCGGGGCTCGCCTCGGTTCATTTCTGCAGGCTTTGCAACAAAGGGCTCCTGCATAATTTATCAAAATGCATATTAAGTGGATGCACAGGCTTTTGGGAGCTAAGGTCTCTTTACCAGACACAGATTTTTTCAGTAAAGGCAATGCTTTGCTCAAATCCCATATTACAGACATAACACACTCGAAGAACAGTTCACATAGTAAACGTTTAACGTCCAACTTTAGTGGCAATCTCTCTCTCTCTCTCTCTCTCTCTCTCTCTCTCTCTCTCTCGCTCACTCACTTGCTCAATCGCTGGCTTTCCAACTTGCTACGACTTTAGCTTACCTAGACTTGCCTACAACACACTTTAACCTAAAGCAAAGCGGAAAAGTCTATATACTCTGGAGTCCATTTGTCTAGTTCGTTTAAGCAAATGTGACAACTTTGGTTTAAGCTGAAAAAACGAGACCTATATATCTTCTTTTCAAAAGCATTCTGACGGATGACACGGAGCTTTCAACACACCAAACTTGCAAGCGTCCAATCTAAAATGTTAATGGAGGCAAGTGCTGGGAGAGCAGTGGGTTTGGTTTCTGACACCCACACATTTAGCCTCATATTATATAAATGCCCGAATAGAAATGAGCTCTCATTCGAGCACTGACCTTCATAAACGGTTGGTTCGATCCTCACTGAACATCAAGAAATGTAAGCTCTAATTATTAGTATATGCGCGTATGCCATAACCATGACTATCAGCGTTGTATGGGGATTTATTTTACTTTCATTAAAGAGTTTATCTTTTCACAGAGACATTTCACTTTTCTGTATTGCATATATCATTTTTATAGAGATGGCCTATGATAACCTGGTGCACAAGTGCTTTACACAGTTTGCGCTGCTAAAAACTAAAATCGATGGTTTTAAAAGAAGTTAATTTTTAAAGACCGACAAGCCTCTACATGGGTAATATTTAACTTGGTCTCAATAGAAAAACACAAAGAGGACGATTGGAGGAATCTGGGTCAACTGAGTCTCATGGCCTCTGGGCTTGAAAAGTGCCAGTTCCACGAAATATGACAAACGACTCAAGAGGCCTCGATTTCATGTGCTAGTAGTCGTATTGGCACTTCGCCTTTCTTTAATACAAACCTTAGATTATAGCGGGGTAAATGGCCAACGTGCAAGGCACTGAAATTAATTTTTTCATCTCAAACAAACTCATCTATACATTTGAATAAACATGCAAGTGGCGGTTGGTGAATGAAAATTAAGTTTGTGTGCCAATGCAAACAAAAAATGATTTCCGTAAGTACTCACCAGAATGAAAGAAAAAAACCCTTATACTACCTTCATACTATACAAAGTATACATATATGGAATTTGGGAATATGACAGGTATTGCACCTGTGTTAAGTTTGTAAATAACCTAATATTCTCAAAGTTCTTGTGCTCTGTCAGAGATTTGTGATGAAATCAATCCAATCATAGTGACATACAATTTTGTGGTTTACTCTGAACACATTATTTACAAAGCATAGCCCATTCGATTACAATATAAGTTTACTTTTTCGCTAACTGTGATAAGCACAAGAATACGTGAAGTCTTGTATGTAAATCTTAAAATGACTAGCATGTTTCCCCCAGAATAGCATTATTAATAGAGGAAAAGATTAGAAGGCATATCGAAATATAAGTTGAGTGTGTGTACGAGGCATATCAAATTTATTGCAAATACAAGTGATGCACTTATTTCGTGAGCCTAAGTAGTAAAACTAAATAAACTCTTACATTAGTTAAAGAAAGTTAAACCATTTACAGCCTGGCTGACACAATGACTTTAGCAGGATTAAAACGTTATAATGTGACAAATAGATGAATAAATATGTTCTGTCGGTTCAAGAATATATATGTGTTTTTTTTTTTGTTTTTTTTTTAGAAAATATTGTGTCATATTCCTTGTTTTCAGCTATGTGGAGGAGCAACATGTGTCCGGTTTTCTGGAAGGTTTTTTTTCTTATTCTGGTTAACGGTGAAAGCATTTAATACACAGCTTTTAAAATAACGTTAATGAACACTTCATGTTAGTAAAACTTAAACACTTATAGTCTTATTTCGCCATAAACCCAAGTTAACATACACAATGAGAACTCAGGTTTCAGTATGATCATCCAGCTAGAGACTACAATTGAATGATTAGGCAGCGCTTTGTTAAGTCAGATTCCGTTACATTTGAGATGTCATTTATTTTATCGAATAAAAAAAAGAACACAAATAGTGTTATAAGGTGTGCATTTTGGGGTCCCTGTAGCATAAATAAGGGGTGGGGGCATGAATCTAAACTGGGAGCTGCTTGAGTAAGCAATCCTTTCTTCGAGTCATAAATCACTAACGCATGCCCCCTTTTTCAAAAGTTTTAAAAGATGGTGTAAAACCTAGAGAAACCTAATAGAAAGGCAATATACAAGTAAAAGTAAAGAAGACCTTAAGAACACTTTTAGAACCTTAAACCCTGTTCAGTTACCTATTTAAAGACGTCTATCGTCAGCTGTTTGAAAACAAAAGGTTTTTCGAGCCTAGGCACACCCAGGGATGGCTCCAGCCTGAGATAATTAATGACTTGTCGGCAGAGAAGCTCAGGACACTAGGAAGAATCCAGGCATGTGGTGTCAGTTGGAGCTTGAAAACCTTACCTGACTTCCAGCATTCTTTCAGTCTCTTCAACGAAAATAGCCCTGGCTTTGGAATATTTGTTCAAGACGCCCATGGAACCGATGAACAAGTCACGGAATGTATTTTTCCGCAAAACTTTGTGAGGGTCTCAGAACGTCGCGAGCGAAAGCGTAGCCTTGTTGTTGTAATAAACGTCATACGAATTATTTAAAAAGAACTGTTTAACGTGTATATATTCGACATTTTGTATAGTGAAAAAACTTGCGCGTCTGGCCAGAGAGGTTGTCTGAACGCTTAACCTACTAAGGCGTCTTTATGAATAGTCTTTAGTGCACGATTTTTTTACTATCTGGAGAATTCCGGATTCCAATTCTCGGCGTGTGTCTCGTCAGAGACAGCAGTAACCAGCATGTGATTCCACCTCTACCGTCTAGCTGCCTTTCTGCTTCTCGCTGCCTGCGCGAAGCAGCGTGGATTGACATGGTGAACTAGTGAACCAGTGGACTGACAGAACACACAGGGTGGAGAAGACATCCTCTGCCCAATAGGGAACTGCACGGCTCCTGGGCCAACACATGGGACATATGGTCATTGCAACCTGGGGGCTTCGGCAAGGCGAACACAACTAGTCTCTTTTTGATAGATGGAAGATTTTCCGAAGTCAACCGACATTTTGGAAGAGTCCTAGCTGCATGTTAAAAAATAGGACAAAGCTCGCTCTAAAATATGCTTCGATTAAACTTAGCAACTGAATTGCTTATTGTGTTTTGTTTGTTTGTTTTTTAAATGAGCATTTTTACAATTATTGTCAAATGATATGTTGGAAATTCGGAAGGTAAGCAAATGCACTTGGCCTTGTACATTGAATTCTTTGTGTGCTGGGTTGTTCAATGCACAGAGTTAAAAAAAAAAACGACGAAAATCTCTCTCTCTCTCTTACACACACACACACACACACACACACACACGCACACACACACACACACACACACACACACACACACACACACACACACACACACACACACACAAACTGAACGTGAAAAAGGAAACAAAGCGAAAAGCTCACCTATCTCCTCGGAACTCTAAGGATAGCAAACGTACTATTTTGAGGCGCCACATGAAAATGGTCCCCTGACCCCGATCAAGAACTGAGTGAAAACAGTCTGCATTGGCTCTGGATATGTTTTCTTCACTTCTTACTTCATACTATTTCCCATGCGTTTTGACGGCAATCCTGTGCAGAGCTTTATGGATCAGCGCGAAATTTAATATTGATTTTCTTTTTTTCAAACGAGGACAGGAAAAACATGGATAAGCTCAAATAAGCCAATGCTCAAAAAGTTTGATTGTATAAGGTTTGCCACACGATTAACTAAATATCATTTTATTTTCAAGTACAAAAATCTTCATTACCACTATCCTGAAAAACCTGATATATAAGCAGACGGTCGCCAAACAAAATATTTGTAACAACATTTCATTATTTTATTGCGAAGAGCAAATTTATAGTTTGTAAAGTTCTCAAGATAATTTTTTTGAAATACATGGACAATATATTTTGCATTATCTGTTCCATTCTGTTTAATGATATATTTTAAAAGTGATGTCACAATCCTTGTTCTCTTTTTTTTAGGACTAGGCTTAATCTAAATTGTTTCATATCACAACGCGTTAAGGTTTCAAACCTTTTTTGTGTTAATCAATGTGATTTTTTTTTTGTCTTTTTCTTTAAATGTGAGGTGTCGATATTATAATTCCCAATATTGGCGCTTTTATTTGTTAATATAGACCTATTACCGAGGAGTAGCTACATTGGTTTAGTTTTTTATATGTAGCCATAATTCATAAAACCTTGCTTAGATTTTTTAGGATATTTTCCGAGTAAGTATATTGAGAAAAATACTGCTCCAACTACACGAATTGATATTTATGTATCATATTTTTATAGTAATAATAAAATAAGAGCATGCTTATATCAATGCTCGTTATTTTTACATTTTAACTTCACTAGTTTGATGCAAAGAACCCATCAGATAATGTTACATGCGCTTGTTTACCCCTAAAAGAAACGTGTCCGAATGGCCTTAATAAACATGATCTTAAATTAATATAAAAATGATTTTTGACACTCGGCCCGGCAACAAAAATGCTACGGAAACTACATGTTTGAACGTGTTTACCCCCAACGGCCACATACTCTTTCTACTTTCTCTTTCTACAAAATGGTTCTCTAAGGAGAAACAAACAGACAAAAAGATTGTTAACACATAAATTGTGGATGTTTTTATTATTTCTTATAAAAAATATATATTAAAAAATAAATAAATAAAATATATATTATTATTATTATTATTATTATTATTATTATTATTATTATTATTAATGTTGTTGTTGTTGTTGTTCGAAATATTCATGGGGTCAATATATGCAATACCGTCCTAAAATATGCAATGGACGTCCTAATTCCCAATAAATCTCAGGATCCACGCTGACCAGGACAAGCTGATTACTGAAGATAAATGAATAAAATTTTTTGTTATTATTATAATTTTTTTTTGTAGACTGTTGTCCATCTCTAAACGTTGTGTTGTATCAGCGTGTGAAGTTTGTATTATAGTGTCATTAATAAATATTAATTCAATCATTTGTATGTAAAATAAATATACCTGTTTTGTTTAAAACTCTGCGTCTCATTACTGCACGTATTGCACACATATTGCACTCTCAAAGAAAACAGGCACATCATAACCAAGTTATGTGTATTGCAAAGAAAATTCCTAGTTTGTGTAGGCTACCTAGCAAAACAGAAACCCAATCTATTACTTTCAGCGTACTAACCACTGTGCAAGACACTATTTTTTTATTTTCACTTGACACAGATAGTGATGACAGAAGCATATCACAGTGGCATATTTTTACATCGATGTATATTATTAAGAGAAAGCAGTCTGTATTTTGCTGTAAAACCGTAAATATGATACGTACACAAATGCGTGTAATCCAGTTCTGTGGCCTGGTAACTTCTTTGCTTAAATCCTTATAGGTGACCTGTAATAAGTTGTATCCGGGTTCTGTTTTTAATGTTCAGCTGAGACAGCCGACAGAAGACCACGTGTAAGACCTCTGGCTATAAATTTGCAGGCGGTCGCGAGGGCTTTTATGAGATTTACATACCTACGAGGTGGTTCCCACATTGCCAAATTTAAACAGATCATCCTTTAAT
>NC_060897.1:9515935-9548435 GCF_014805685.1 Silurus meridionalis
CCACGTGCATATTTGAATTCCTGAATATTAACCCACACTGCACCTCCACCCCCAACTACCCCCTCTCTCTATTGAAACAAATCTCACCCTTTCACTCTTTCGGGGAGAGTAACATAAAGACAATTCTTGGTCTCATTACAGAGATGTCAAGACAAAACTATTGGAACATTTTTCAATGAAACCCAAAAAAACACAACCTAACCACAAAGTAGCAATGCACGCTTCCCACAAATCATATTTTCTATCAAAGCAACCAGTAACGACACCACAGCATTTGTACCAATGCTATCCGACTGTGAGGACAGGGACAGAAGGCGATAAAACTTGCAAACAAAACAAAGCTATTTACCTTAATTGTTCGCACCTCTTGTCCGGTGAAGATTTTCACGTGTGCACTCATTTTTTCCATACTCTTGATCATGGGACATTCTTTGCCAAAAAAGTTTTCTTGTGGCATGACTTGGTAAATAGGTGGTGGAGAAAGGAGGAGGGGGGGTGTCTTCAAGTGTCCTCCAAAATCTTACTGCCCTCCTAGCAGAAGGTCTGTGCGGTTGTGCTGCTGAATAACAATAGAGAGAGCACTTGTTTAAAGAGAAGCTGTGATTAATGATTTTTTTGTATAATTCTCACATTTTTCTCCGGGCATCTGTCTACAAATAATGGCGATGAACTTTTGAAACCCTTAAACGAAATCTGCTCACCCTTTTCAGACCTCCGTGGCCGAGGCCTTTTTCTCAAAAATATGGCAGACTTGCGCACGAGAATAGAATTCCAAGGTGACATTAAATTAAATGCCACACACGAATGTATTCTTTACTAAATAGACTCATCTGTGAGGAAATGTGCTGAAAATAAATGCAACCAGTTTAATTTGTTTTATTTCAACCTTAATATTCTGATATAACAAGATTTGAAATTTGCAGTTGCTGTAGATTTTGTGTATTAAACTATATTTGACTTATATATTAGATTTTTTTTTCTAGATATCGTGTTTTATATGTTGTTGTTTTTTGCCAGAGCACAAGAAACGTTGTTATATTACTGAAATTACCTGCAGATAAGGTGTCCATTAAATATATGTTGTGCTTTTTTTTTTTTTTTTTTGCGTGCTCTTATTTGTGCAGGCTAAAGTTTATGGCGTTAGTAATTTAAAGAGAGCATTTCACAAATAAAGCTTGAAAAACAGACAAATGACTGAAGCGGGTTTTGTGGAGAGTGGACACGCAGATGTCAACAGGCGAGTAATAGAATTTTTTCTAAATGGCACAGAATGCTAGCAGACCAATTTAAGACCACACTTTGTTCAACACCGGCAAACGGAATGCTATTTTCTCCAGCTCTATATTTTCGATACCTACTGTAAGAAAAGAAAATGAAAATTAATACGAAGGCTGTACAATCCTAAAGAAGCCATTTGTCTTCTTGATTATCTATTTGGTTGTCAGCGTTTGAGCTATGGCACTGGCCTGCTCTTTTGCAATAAAAACACAGCTTGTGCTGGCAAAACACCCAACACCTCTGTGCAAAAATTATACTCATTAAATCCTTAAAATACCTAAGAACGTTTGTGCATTATTTTCAAACGGAAGAACACACTTCAGTGGTCCTGTTCTACTTCGAGGTGAGAAAGGGTGTGGAACAATAAATTAATGAGAAATCTGAAGGAACGTGTTTTGTGATTTAGAACTAGATTACAATGCCTAATGTACTAACATTACTCTGAGACAAACGATATAAATTATACAATAATATTTAGGACAAGACAATAGCAATGGTTTAACAAATATTAACTGTAATTGACCCACATTCACTAAAAAGGGTTTGTTAATTATCAGCTTATATTACGATTAATGTTAATCACCGCCTTCAAAAAGCTCCACAAGAGGACAGGACACGAAAAGAAATACAATGATTATTATTTTTATTTATTAAATTTCTATAGCTATTTACAATTATCAAAGGTGTACAGTGAAAAGCCTAAGCAGAAAGAAGAAGACATAGAAATGTGGAAAAAAAGGAACATACATAATTACCAAGAAGACTGATCTTTGGAATGTAAAAATAATAGTATTAAGGATAAAATATTGACACATTTAAAAAAAATATGAAAAGAAAGCAAGAAAGAAAGCAAGAAAGCAAGAAAGAAAGAAAGAAAGAAAGAAAGAAAGAAAGAAAGAAAGAAAGAAAAAGACGTGCATATGTTTATTTGACGTAGAATAAAAACAGAAACTTAAAGACGAGGTAAGGAAAATGAAAAAACACATAATTCTCATTCATTCATGCAATATATGCATTTTCTGACACAGCCCTGGCAACACGAATATTTAAATTACATTGCAACTTAAAAATAAATGTTGATTTTTTTTTTTTTTTTTTTTTTGCAGAAACTTGCATTCTGGTCAAATTACTTCAAACTTACCACTTCATAAAACTAGACAACAAAAACATAAAAAACTAACAACTGAGGTAATTGAAATAGTATTTAGCAGTGCTCATTTTAAATAGTTTTGCATTGTAAGGTTTTGGTTATCTATAGGTTCACTTTGAGTCGACTATTCTTAGTTTCCACTGAATATGAATAATAACTAAATAAAATAATATTTTCGTACACACCGTCCGATTTCCCTCTTCTCAATTTGAAATGCACTTAATAATCAGACACAGGAACGTGACCAGTAAGGTTATCTTATGTCCAATGACATAGACCTCACTCTTTGTGTGATTGGACCTCACACAATCTTAATCAGTCCCACTGGCAACACAAAATATCAAATGTGAGAATAACGTTAGAGAGAAATAGGAGCTTCATATTAAGAAAACAATGTTCTGCTACTTTTGTAGACTACAAGCCAGCAAAGAAAGGGGGTTTTGAAAATGGCTCTTGACAAAACAAGGAGACTCATTTATTAGGCACAATTCTAGACGTCGAGGTAATGGGAAGGCCTACGGTTCAGCCTTTGTGCCACAGAGTAAACATGACAAATGGGACTGAGTTTGGCATGATTAAAGATGAAGTAGGGATCCATCTTCACCAAATCTGAAAACTGTCTGCTGCCTTCTGTTGTTATGGAGGGGTCGAGGGAGCAAGAACCAAGAAGGGCACAGGAGAGAACTGAACTGGGAATGAGCACAAATGTGGCAGTGTTTAGGTTCGAGTCTTCCCATCCTTTGTGGTTTTATTTTCCCTGCGCACGTTACCATTACCCAGCCTCGTGTTATATCCATGTCGTTTACAAGCGATGGGCTTAAGAATTTCTAGAGCAATGGCTCTTTAATCTGAGGTCTTAAAATGTGCGTCATTGTGATGAGCGCAAGCAAGCTATAGAGTCTGTGGGGGTCCGCTAACACGGTTCTGATTACTGCACAACGGGCCGCCGTTTAAACTCGAGTTGGCCGAACTGCTGGAGCGGATCTTTGTGTTGGGCAGCTTATGGTCTTTCTTCCACTTCATACGCCGGTTTTGAAACCAGATCTTTATCTGCCGTTCAGAAAGGCATAGGGTGTGTGCGATTTCCACCCTGCGCCGGCGAGTAAGATAGCGGTTGTAGTGGAACTCTTTTTCCAGCTCGAGAACTTGCTGTCGCGTGTAAGCTGTGCGTGAGCGCTTGGGTTCTCCCCCCGAATAGTTCGGGCTCACTGCAGGAAAACAAAGCGACACGTTAGCAAACGTAACAAATGTTTAACTTAAAACAAAAGCACATTTATTAGATACATTTAGCTTAACCTACATATAGACTACATGCTTTTTGCAGTATAAATGCTTAAATAATATATAATGTAAAAACAATGGATGACAGTAGGTAATTGCTGTAACGCCAAATTAAGGTTTGCACAGTCAATAAATAACATAATTAAATTAAGAAACCTCTACTGTATATTCAACCTGTTATAAATATTCTATTTTCCATCTGAAGAAAAATATGAAAATTTACGCCAAATGTCTATTAAATCAACAGTACATAAATCATTTTAATATATAACATATTTGTTCAGTTGTAGAGTAGATTTCAACAACTACTCTCAGTGCCTGTTTGCTTTTATCTCAGCACGATCCATGATAGCTTTCAAAAACTTTATTAACACACAATAATTCTACAGGCCGAAAAGTAAACGGCTTTCTTTGGTTTGCTTTTAGCATCTTTATGAATGCCAATATCTTATCCGTCATATCAAAAGCAATATTGGGGTGACAGAACAAAATCTGTGTTTTTACATCAAGCCACTTAAAATCAAATTACCAAAACATAAACCGTAACTTATGGGTTACTAGAGGAATCATAAAACCTTCCCGGGATGAAATTAGAGCAAGCAGGTCGTACAGACTTTAAAGGTACTTTGAGAAGAAGTGCTATAAAAATTTATGAGGGGTGTAATTATATTGCCCTGCAAACAGCCGATCGTAAATCTCAACCAAGGGCTACTTCATATGGGGACCAACAGATTTAACACCCGACACAGTTCTAGCGTGTGCGAAATGTTTGCGCACGGCGACGCACAAGTAAAAGAAGTTTAGTTGCACTTACCGATATTTACGTGAACCTTTTTCATCCAGGGGTACACCACGGGATCCTTTCGAGAAGTGACCGAAGCAGGGCTTTGGTTAATAGGGGTTTGACCGCAAACAGGCGGAGGGCTAGGAGTTACCGAGTCGCAGTGATGGCTTGGTTCTGGGAGAGGGGTCGAGAGTGCAGCCGGGTTTAGTACATGACCCCGAGGAGACATTACCACAGCGGGCTGCCCAGGACCCTGGCACGACGAGTAGGGTGGATCAGCGCAGCCCGACCGCTGATGGTAGATCGATTCATGCTGGAACGATGGCTCTTGCCTCTGGGCGCTATAGTAGTCCGGAGAGTGACTGGGAAGGTAATCGCTTTGGGAGTACTCTTCGCACGGTGGAAACTTGGGGTCCACATAGTTAGAGTTGATCAAATAGGAACTCATGGCCATTAATTTCTTTGAATTGCACACAAAATATACTAAAATTTATATCTATCCCTTTACTCGTTTTCCTGTTTCGTAAAACCCTCCTACTTTCTGTCAAGTGAACAAAGTTAAGAGTCCACGTGACAGCAGTAGCCAATGACGTGCATCCTTCCAATTCCCGGATTAGGAAACGAGAAAAAGCAGTTTAGATTGTGTTCAGTATCAGCGCAGAGTTTGGGACAGTATAACCACGCATCATATTTTAATTCGTTAGTTTGAATTGAACTAACTGGCAGTTGAAACAAAACACTCATTAGCGGAAACTGATGTGCCGATAAAGCCTGGCTGGACTTTTACAAAAGCAAAGACCTCCGAGACTAACCGACTCCCCCTCTCTTTCGTCTTGAGTACCTCAGTTAAATGAGAACGCACATACTCCTTTCCAAAAATGTGGTTCAAATGTTCTTGACTTGGAAACTCATTTACTTCGGGCAGTAATCATGAAAAGCGATACCAAGGGAAAGGACAAACCGCTCCTTCTGACCAAGCTTTTAAATGTTCTTGCTAATAATGGTGATAGAATGGAGGTGGCGTGATCTGTGTGTCAGAGATAAATCTGGGCTTGTTTAGGATCGATAGAAAATTCATCAACTAATTCAGGTTACAAAGCCTCCTAAATCAAAACTAAGGTATTTTGCATTTAAGCTCACTCTGCAGTCATTCCCTATACAAAGAGCACGTTTATTCTCCATTTTGATTTACACTCTAAGTATAATTGACCATTAACTGTTACCATTGCTTGTACTTTACTGTTGCCTTGCTTTTAACGATTCCAGGTACATGCTATCCTGATAATCATTGGTATTTAACTCAACGAAACGAACGAAAAAAAAAAATGCAATATAGAAAAACTACAACTACAGCTGCCATTTGTTGCGGACACATTTTTATGAACAGGCGTGTATTATTTAAATAAACAAAAAACAGAAAGCTATATATTTTTTGTCTTCTTTATCCGTTGACGTTGCACTGCGGTCTATATATCAACTACATACTCCCCTAGATACGAATTTGTGACTGTGTGTCTGTTCACACAAATCCGGATCTACAGGGTATATATAGATGACAGGTGTCCTCTTGACAGATATCGAATGGAGTTACTCACCTTGACAGCTGGTCCTCCATGTCAAAGTGTTACACCTGAAATAATCTACCTTTATTGGTCTACTAAAGGAATGGGCTGGCCTTTTTTAATACACAGTGCTAATGCGACAGAAATAACGATACAAAACTTTACTTCTTCTGTTCTTCTGTGGTACAATTAATAAGGATGTGTGTGTGTGTGTGTGTGTGTGTGTGTGTGTGTGTGTGTGTGTGTGTGTGTGTGTGTGTGTATAGATATATATGTATATAGACACGTGTGTGTGTGTGTATATATATATATATATATATATATATATATATATATATATATATATATATATATATATATACAGAGAGAGAGAGAGAGAGAGAGAGAGAGAGAGAGAGAGAGAGAGAGAGAGGTGTATATTTAAAACGTGTGCGTAAATTAATTTGTAGCGTCAACTTAACCAAAATATCGACCTTTTTTATATTCATTAATTTTAAGTAAGATATTTTTAAACCGATGCTGCAGATTAGACCTAAACCAGAACACACAGAAAAGAGAAAAGGGGAAAAATAAAGTGGCAATTCAAATAAAACAAATGCTTTCCATTGTAGGGTAGCCTTGTGTAGCCAACCGACTGTGAAGCCCTTAAAGTGAAACACAGGGAGCAAACATTTTACTACTTAGTGTTTAAAACGATTAAAACAACTGCGAATTCATTACATGACAAATATGTAACTTTCTGATATACTTATAATATTTGCTGTGAACACACACACACACACACACACACACACACACACACACACACACACACACACACACACACACACACACATAAATATGTACATGTGTAATAATAATATGACATACATTCTAGGTATGTGTGACAAGATATACTACACTGTGCAGCAAAAAAACCCTGTTTTATTTATTAATAATATACATTTATGAAAATAAACATAAAATTTGCCTTAATATATTTAGAATTTATATTGACACTATTTTAATTACTGTGCACCTAAACCTATTATAATTTCGTTCTTAATATTATTTATTTCAGCAGTTATAAGACTATTTGTTACAGTAGGAGCGCTCTGTTATTTCTGTATTACAGATCTTCTGTGGTTTACCCTTTTGTTCAAAGTACACGTGTAAAAATGTACATTTGTTATATGTTAAATACCTTAAAATCAAGTGAAATTTTTTAAAATCGAAATATATTTGTTGATTCATTGAAAACTAAAATGTATTCACATTTATCTACATGAAAATGTATGTTTGTTTAAAAAGTGCAGCTGTATCATGTACTTATTCCCAGCATCCCTCTCCTGTACCTATTACTGACTGGTCTTCTCTTTTGGTAAACAACTTATTCTTTCTTCTTTTCCTCTCATCTGAATATCGTAATTTCTTGCTTAGAATAATTGTATTGTATATTTAATATGGCAAGGTTTTTAACTGGAAAGTATTTTTCATTATGGGTATAGGTATTTTTAGTGTACGGAAGCAATTAAAATTAACTATAAAAACAGTAAGATATATGTTTAACTTTAGGATTCACTTATAAGAAATAAAAGAGAAAGTTCGTCCTTTCTGTCCACTCCAACCCTTTCACCTCACAAAGTCCCCGACCTCGCCTTCACCCCATCCCCATCTCCTTTTTTTGGGTCCTCCAGCCATCTGCTTCATTACAGGGTTAATGCGTACACCCACGGGTGTTCGAAACATGGAACCGGTGACTTGGGCCAAGGTATAAATGTTCACCATATAAAAACACACGCTCAACCATCCTACTCTGTTGAACTGAAAATCAAACTCATAACTCTGTTATGAAAGGAGGGGGAGCACACACACAGTGCATTAAAGCACGTGGTCGGCTCAGGCAAAACACCTGCAGAAGAGAGAGCGCGGCGATATGTAAATGAAGGGACAATTCTTTACTTACTTTTTGTTTCACGCGTCGTATCTCGTTTCTCCACAATTTGCTCTCCACAGTACAATTCTGTCGTTTTCTTCATAAGCCAGACACAAACGGGACGGGACACCGACGTTATTCCGAAGCCTTTCTTTCTGTCACGACGGTACCGCGAGTCCCACCGCCACCCCCGCCCTCCTTTCCTCTTTTTTCTAACGCCACAGGTTTAGCCCGTGACCTCGCCGTGATACCTTCCTCCGTGTAACTCCCACTCATTTCCGCGATCCGATCAAGAAAACTGTAAACAATTCAAAATCGCGAACTACCAAAATAATTTCTAAAAAATTCAACACATTTCTAGTAATTTCGTACGCTAAAACGTTCCTTCAGTTCATTTCCCGGTGTCTCTTTAACCTTCCTCGGCGAGAAGAAGGGGCTTTCCACGCACGATGTAGCCTGCTGTCTCTCAGAAGTGCTAAAAATAAAATGCATGTTAGACTTGCTCCGTCCTGAGCATTATACTACAATATCATTGGACGCTTTAAGGCATTTTGTTGTGGACTCTCAGGTTTTCGTATTAATCTCGCACTTTGGCAGTCTTTGTTAAACAGCGAGGCGTGTCACAAGTCCCAGTACATTTTAATATTTGTTAGACGCGCTGACCTGCAGTTCACCCCTTCTCTGGGTGTCTCCCACTCACAAGTTCTATAGTAATGCATGCACAGTTTGCGTGCTCATATTGAATTGTGCCCAGATCACTACTTTGAAGAAAAATGACTTTCTGTGGGTGGTGGTGGTGGGGTCATTCTAAACGCCTTTTGAAATCCATAAATCTGTTCAACCTTTTTAAACGATTAAAAAATATATAGCCATGATCTGAAAACAAAGCATTTTGGATTTTGCATTGATACATATAAGCAAATGCAAAATTAAAATATTAAAATTATTGCGACAACGCAAAAAAAAAAAAAAAAATTTGTGGTAAGAAGAATGTGGGCTTTAAAACAAAGTAGTTCTTAAATGTAAGAAATCATGTAAACATTGTTCACTTGCGCAAAGAAAAATCCAATTCCAGACAATACCAGAAATGATCTTGAATTGCTTTGAAGGAAGGCATGATCCCAGAAAAATCACAATGCACCGCGCATCTCTGCCAGGCAACGGCACATGCAACGGTGGAATGGACATTAATTCGATGAACTCTGCGTGAACTCCAAAGGGGACGCGTATTGTAATACAATTATTCACCGATTATTCACTGTATTTTTCAAAATAGTCATCTGTTTATATTGTTTTTTTCCTGGCTACATTTGTCTGTCCTAATATTAAATTCTTTTAATTAATAGATAATGAATGTACTAAATGATACATCCCATATCATACAATTTTTTAACAAGTAAATTACTTCGTTATTTTCTATACATTTAAACAGCACTGTCAGACGCTCGCTGTGTTTAGAATAGCGATAATTTGTACATTAAATTTTGTACCAAAAATACTTTGACGAATAATGTAGATGAGGCGTTATTCGAATAAAATTTCTAAAACCGACGCAGTTCGAAGTCCTGTGTATACCTGTTCTGAGATTATATATATTTAGCTTTACTGTTTTGTATATACATTATTTTGTATGTAAATAATAATAATAATAATAATAATAATAATAATAATAATAATAATAATAATAATAACAATAATAATAGTAATAATAATAATTATTATTGGGTTTTTTTTCTCGTTTTTCGTGGAGGTTTGCTTTGTTACAAAAATTATGTCAGACTTTGAACCCATATCGTTCTTGTTATTATGTATCCTATATGTGCACAAGAAAAAAGATCTAACCCTTCACGGTTTCGGCAGCACCCCATTTCCTTTCTTCCTTCACCCCACCCCTACTCTCTCTCTCTCTCTCTCTCTCTCTCTCTCTCTCTCTCACTTTGCCAATGTCAAATAGCAATTGGTCTAGCGCTCAGTCGACAACTAACAGTCGAATCTCACACCTCATAAACTTCTGACCTCTCAACTTTTTGACCCCGCTCATCTCTCGCGCTTCTCTAAAACACTGGACTCTCATTCACTTGCTCCGAGTCATTAAAACTATACTATCCAAAGAAAGAGACTCACGTGTATCTATATTGGTTTTATTTGTTTTAGATGTCGTGCTTCCTGATGTCCAACATTCAACATCGTTTGCAGAGATTTACAAACAATGAAGGCTTTCAGTTTTATAGCATGCATGAAACGAGTAGCCATCATTTACACGAACACGAACGCACAACACAGATTATTTAGTTAAACATTATAATGGAGCTTATTTAAAAACAATATAGGACGAGTTGACAAGTCGACTGTCGAAGACAGCGCCTTCAACTTCTGTGAAGTTGGTCTAAAGCGGGCTCTGCTGGTGACTTTAAAGAGTTACAGTTTGAGAAATCTGCCGTGCTTAATAAAAAAAGGACAAAAATCGAAATACCATTACACCGTGTAATGTTTCACGTTTTAAAACGTTTTCATCATTTATAAGTAATTTTGTTTTGTGTAAATGCAATGTAGTATACAGTTTAGCCAGTTTTAAATGAAAACTATTCGCAGAGAGAAATCTTTATTTGAAGAAGTATCAACATTGGGCATTATAATATGAACATTAATAGTTAGTTTTATTATATAAACATTTTAACTGCCATATTGACAATGCCATTGTAACATATAATATTGAAATTTATTTTGCAACCAAAATTTAGTAATCTTTTTAAACGTTTACATTGGAAATATTTTAGTTTTGTGCTTTTTTCCCAAAAATGCACAAACACGTCATTTTTAGGATGTTTTGTTAGACGTCCCGACTCACTTATCTCGTCACAAATAGGACACAGTAAAGGGGGAGTAAAAGCATAAGCAAATAAAAACATTCTAGCCACCTTTTCACCTTTTTTCGAGAGTAAACATGGTGTAATTGTGTGTGATGGACAAGCTGCTTTGTTTTACGCCAGCGCCCTCCCAGTACTCGTCTGGTGACCTCTGGATGATCCCCTTCTCATGCATTATGGATGAGAATTGCTTTTGAATTCTCTTTATCAATATCCATAATGCTTTATTATTTAAAAATTGAAATTTAAATGCTTAAATACCTTTAGGTACCAGCAACGCCAACAGAAGAAAAAAAAAATACTTTATGGTGCACACGTTCCAGTAAAATATATACAGTACCTAGATAAATATGAAAACATTATTTATTTATTTATTTATTTATTTATTTATTTATTTATTTATTTATTTATTTATTTATTTTGATGTATATTCATTTATTGTGTATGTTGAGCTGGAATAACACAAAAATCATGTTTGGTGTTATTTCACTACCTCTCCATAATAAAAAGATGGTTTTTTTTCCTCCATAAAAGATACTAGTGGTTTTTTTAGCTTGTAATAAAACTTTTTTTTAACTATAAAGTAACTAATTATATAATCGCTTTACCTGGTTACAAAAAACAACAGCTTAGACTCTCTTATTTGCCAAGACACAAAATAGAAAAAGTAAGAAAGCTCTAAAACATAGAAATCAAAACCATTTGTCTAATTTCACATCAACATATGCAACATGTTAGACAAAGGTATGCTTGTCTTACCTTTAAATTATAATTAAAAAAAATATTATGAAAATATTTTTTATGCAGTGGAAGGACAATGCAAATGGTGAGCTTCAAAACAGAAGTGCATGTGTTTTAGGATGTAAAATCTGAAACCATTTGAAATCTAAGATGTAAAGCTTAATGTAGCATATCATTATATTTATGTGCATGCATTGCGTATAGAAAGAAAGAAAGAAAGAAAGAAAGAAAGAAAGAAAGAAAGAAAGAAAGAAAGAAAGAAAGAAAGAAAGAAAGAAAATAACACCTAGACGAACAGAGAAATGCTACCGTGACTTGCTAAATATCAGAATACATGAAGTGGTAAATTCTCTGTTAATTTAAAAGAAACAATCATTTGCGGGCAAAATCTTAAATTGTTGTCATTACTGTTGTTAATAATGTTGTAGTTTGTTTGGATGTTGTACGCCTCTAATCGTATTCCCATTTGCAAAGATCTGTGGCCATAACAGCATTTTGCTGGTCTATTTTTCAGTAATCTTCGGAACGTCCGCTGCATTGTGTGTTATTCACACATTTCCTTTTTAAAAAATACACGGGCGGGTAGGAAACAAAGATTTACTTTGTAGAATTAGGAGGAGGTATAGTGTGTGTGTGTGTGTGTGTGCGTGTGTGTGTGTGTGTGTGTGTGTGAGTGTGTCTGTGTGTGCGTGTGCGCGTGTGTGTGCGCGTGCGTGTTTTGAGGATGGAGAGATAGAAAGAGAAATTGTGTGTGTGTGTGTGTGTGTGTGTGTGTGTGTGTGTGTGTGTGTGTGTGTGTGTGTGTGTGTGAGAGAGAGAGAGAGAGAGAGAGATAGAAAGAGAGAGAGAGCACGCACATATATATTTAACAATATGTCAATATGTTGTATAAGAAAAAAAATTAAAAGTCATTAAATTAAATATATAAATGCTTTTTTCATATATTTACAATTTAATCTGGTGGTCTGTGAAAGCGGTTATGTTTGATTTTAGAACCGATATGTAATAAACCCATCATACAGATCATGCTCGTCAATTATTTGTTTTTAGGAGATAGTGGTCTATCGTTTAAATCCTAGTATTTTTTTTTATCAATTTTGCTTGCACAGTCCGTGGAATAAATTATTTCTGACAACGATGCTCTGTTTCAAACTAGAAGAATACACATGACCAATAAGTTCCAAGAACACAGTTTAACTTCCCAACAATAACAAAATAACGAAAGTTGGACACAATCAGTAGAGACTGATCTCTCATTCGCTTCTTCTTTCGTCAATGTTTATAGAAGTCTAGAGTTAAATGACTTACTTGGTGTTTGCAAGTCTAATATCCTCATATCCGCCTCCAAATGGGTAGAACTTTCGAGACAGCGTATGGACCAGACACGGGCACAGCAGTGGCATACGTTATTTTCCTCACTACTGACCCTTTAGAATCTATTCGTAGCAGTTAAACCGTCACTTGCTTTCTAGAATGTGAAATATATAGTACATTGTCAACTCCCCAAAACCATAAAACTAACTTTATGGACCCCACGTGACTTTTGAGAGCCAGTAAGGGCTATCTGTCTGTGGCCTGCGCGATTTTTACGATCTAACTTCAAGATAAAACGCTCATCCATTTGACATGTAAATGTCATAGCCACTTTTGGTATAGTTTGGTCATTGGCAAAAACCTGAATCCCAAAAGGCAGCCGGCCATACGATATGGGACAGCTGGTTTACTTTTAGGACAATCTACTCGGCTCTCAAAAGTCGCCTAAATCGTAGCAAAACGGTTTGGCTGTGGTAAGTTTACAAGTTCGCTACTTGTTTAGTGAGAGGCAGGACTACTGTAAAATGACGGATTGCCTAATACAAAATTTTTTTAATATCTATTAACTCTTAGAGACATAATGATAAGTTTGACGTTACATACGTGGTATTGCCGAACATCTCTCCATAAATACTTAGTACTTGATTTTGCTTGAACTTTCTGTGTGGTTTACCGTTAAATTAGTATTTTTCATTCAGTTCGAATTTTTATGTTAATAGGCAACATTTCTAGACGTGGTGCGCAGGTCATTATTAGGCTGTAGTACCTCCTGTGTTCTATTTGAATTTAAGCATCCCGTTAAACTAAACTGAACCTTATTTTATTGGATTTTTGTAATCTACTGAAATAAACTTTGCAAACATTTTTTGTGAAGAGTCAGATAGTATATATCTATAGGATTGTCTCTCGAAGTGATGGGTCTGAATAATATATGAAGTTTATTTTTTACTCCAAGTTAAGCTACAAACAAATACAAAAAGCTAATTGGCAAAATGCGTACAGGCAGTTCAACATGGCTTTTTTTTTTCTCTACGCACATTTGCCATTTACTCTGCCTACTACAAATAGCCAAATGGTCACAATAAAAGTGTTCAATATGTACATCGATTTTCGGAACATGAACATGGTCCAAGACTATACAATTACATAATTTGAATATAACTATACACACATGGAACGGATACAGAACTCTAGGACTATTTACAAATTTTCTTTTTTTTTTTCAAAATTAATCGACGAATTTGAGCACATGACAAAATGTAATGAATTTATCTAGACAATGACTTCATATATGACGATGAAACACAGAAGCCTTACTTCTGCTAAAAATTAATGTAGTCACTACTAGAGCTAGCTAACTAGAGCATCACTTCATATTTGGGCAAAAGCATCGCTGTAAACTCAAAGGTATACAAGTTATAGGTTGTAAATAAGTTATAACATTTAGTTAACATGCTAACTTTCAAAGCATTATACATAGCACTTGACAAACAATATTCATAACAAGCACAACGAGCGACTTTTTTTTCTTCTTTTTTGTTCATTTTCTCTCTGGAAATAATGATCAAATTATTAAAAGAACAGCATGTGAATAAGTTTTAATTTTAGCAGTACCACAGTAAATATTTAGGGTTGACTTAAATACAACAAAACATGCCGAAAGGTGCCGCTTTTACAGTACTCAGTAATAGTCTATTGAAATTTCCCCATCTATTCTTCTCTCGCGATTTCATTGAAGCACTTACAGCATGATCTGCGTTATTACTATGGCTGGAAAGCGCTACCTGCGGTAGCCAGACTCATGCTTTTCAATTTATTGTCCTTTTTCCATTTCATCCGCCGGTTTTGGAACCATATCTTAATTTGACGTTCTGAAAGACAAAGAGCGTGGGCTATCTCTATCCTTCTCCTCCGGGTGAGATACCTATTAAAATGGAACTCTTTTTCCAGCTCTAGCGTCTGATAACGGGTATAGGCAGTTCGGGCCCTTTTTCCATCTGGTCCAGTCATATCTGCATGGTAAGATTGGAAAGAAAAACATTAGCGAGAATGGCGCAATACAACATCAGAACAGTAGATCGCCAAAAGTGTTTTGCAATTTGGAAATTTGCATGCAAATACTCTTGACGGAATCACGATTTATGACTGCATGCGTACAGTGCAATCACCAAATGGTACAGTGCACATATGTGCGTCAACAAGCCTTTACTTAGTGTTTTAACAAATCTCTGCGTTCGGGTAATACAAAATACCTTTGCAAAGTATCGACGCTTATTCTTTTGATTTCCACCAGTCGACTGCGTTTCCCAAACTCTTTAGTAACTTTTTACTATTTGGGTGTTTTCCACGCCCAAATAATCGCATTCCCTTGCGACGTAAAACCGAACTTTTAAAAGAAACAACAAGTTCTAAGCATTTGTGTCTTGCAGTCCTCTGTACCACCTCTCTCGTTTTCTCTGCTACAGATTGCAAGGCTCCACACTTGAAAGATTTATGACTCTTTTGCAAAAAAAATAAGGCTAATTCCGCCCCCAGTGTTAAAAAGCAAACGTCTAAGCACAAATTTAACGATATTCATTCGCAAACAGTAAACGTAAAGATATTACGTTTAGAGAGTACCATGGCTAATATGTAGTTTCCGCATCCATGGGAATATTTGTGGCGCTTGGCCATCGGTAGCTGCCGAACTGGCGGAGGTTGCCGTGGTCTCTTGCTTCTGCAGTGTCCGCGGAGCTTGGTTGGCCGCTCTGTGGGAGCCTTCTTCGGTCTCAGGTGAAGCACTGGCCTCGTCGATTTCTGTAAAATGTGTGCTGTTGGTGAGGTTACTACTCGCAGTGGAAGAGCTTTGGTCGGAAGGGGGTGAAGAGCCTTTGGGTCCTAGGCTCTCGGTGTTAGAGCAGGGCAGCGGCTCCGGGGATGCGAGCGAGCAGCTTGACGGCTGCCGGAATCGCGTCTCCGGGGCTGTAGATTGGAAGCCCCGGGAATTGTCCCCAACCGCCCCAAAGTGGCTAGTGCTGGCTGAACGGTTGACGCTTAGGTCCATCCCATTGTAGTTGTAGCCGTAAGAGCCTGAATGCATGGTGCCGGAGTCCCTGTACGAGGCGTTCATAGCGTTGCTGCTAGTTCCATAATTTAGTAACTGATAGTCAGGGCCATTTGGGTAGCGCCCTGAGAACGAGTTTACAAAGTAAGAGCTCATTTAGGTTGTTTTAGCGAGCTTGATTTGTAGATCTTGGTCGTTATAACGCTGTGCTTCACGATTTATGATGTATTAATGAATTATAGCAATGCACTGTACTTCGTTTTTGCTATGTATGCGGCCAAATATGGGGGTGGGGGTGCGTTTGGGAATCACGTGCTTTTGTTGACCAGTCGTAAATTCTCACTGATGACTTCAAGAGGTAATTCATGCTCTATGGTTACAAATGATGACGAGACGGGGAGTTTTAGCCTCGAGCATTCGTGTGCCTCCCATTGCGCGAATATGCTGCATATGAGCAGACAGCGTCACCTACTGGACATATAATTTATAGCACATTTTTTTCTGAGCGATATAGTACTTAATTTTATTATTTTATACTTTTCGTTGAGAACAAAGACCTACCCACTTATTAAACTAATTTAAAAACCCATTAAATTCATACCTAATTTTTATTACTGAAATGTTGCCCAATATTTAATGCAATTACTGGAATAGGGTTTCCATAGTTTGCAATCATAATTGTTTTCATGTAATTATGATTAGTAATATCAAATAACAACAATAAATAATAATAATAATAATAATATATAAATATAAAACATAATATATAGTAGTTCTATGTATGTAGATTCTAATTTCTGATCTTAAGCTTGATTTGTTTTGGTTTTTTTTTTTATATATTTAGGAAAATTCAGGTTCTAGATTATGTTTTCAAACCAAAAAGTAAGTTGTAAGTTTGGATTGTGATAAATGGCCTGTGCTGATTTATGGTTTGTTGACACAAAGTTATTTCATGTATGTGCACCATAATGTGCAATGTGTCAAATATTGTTACTTACATTTAAACCGAAAAAGTAATACACACACACACACACACACACACACACATATATATATATATATATATATATATATATATATATATATATAGAGAGAGAGAGAGAGAGAGAGAGAGAGAGAGAGAGAGAAAGAAAGAGAAAGAGAAAGAGAGTTCGCAGCTAATTGAAATAGATATTTTTAAGAAAATAGAAAATCTGGGGTTTATAGCTATATATATATATATATATATATATATATATATATATATATATATATATATATATATATATATATACACAGACACACACAGAGAGAGAGAGAGAGAGAGAGAGAGAGAGAGAGAGAGAGAGAGAGAGAGTATTATCCCGTGCTATAATTCAGCCTTGGCATGATGCGCTAATATACGTTTCTTTCACCATACAAAACTTCAAGGCTACCGAGAAAATCTTATATTTTGATCCTACGGTATGGACAGGTCAGCTCTTTTTCCTTCGGACATCAGTTTCTCCTTCAGACATCACCTTGTAAAGAGTATTTTGAAGCTGAACTCTGGGCGGCGTGTCATTCAGTGTCGAAAAGGGAAACTGGGATTTTGATTGACAGAATATTTAAGTGTACCTGTTCACTGTCGCTACCTTAAGCTAAAGCAATTAGTCCTTGAAATAATATCTTTTGGTTACGTCTTGTGTATTTCAACGTTTATGTACAATTTGATGTTTTCTAGACAAAACGAATTATTATTATTATTATTATTATTATTATTATTATTATTATTATTATTATTATTATTAATAAATCAGAGCCAACGCGTTGTGCTCGAGGATTTTAACAGAACTATTTTGCAATGTGGCAAAATAATGGCACACCAGTTCAAAAAATGTTGTATAAGTGTTAGTGTTGTGATGGTTAGAAATAGATGTTTTCACTTCTAAATCTGTGACCAAGAAGAGTATATGCAAGGTCTGATGTTTTCACGCTTTATTTAATCGCATGTTTTGATCAATATTAGAACAGTTGGAATCCGCATACAAAATCTATAGACAGTTCACCTGAACCCGCCTTGTTGGTTTTGAAAAAACAGCTTCAGTTTTATATATATTTTTTTAATAAATCCAGTAAACACCTCACAAATGTAATCACCCTAACTTAAATGCGTCAATTCGTACAGTGAAATTTTATATACCTTTTTTACAGCTTAAATATGAGTACGAATATAACATTTAAAATGTGTTAAACATATTCTTTTTAAATGTAAAAAAAAACGAATCTTAAATCATTTGCACATGAAAAGACATTAATTAGAGACATAATATGACAGACAAAATAACACTTGAAATGTATAAGTGGAATGCTACAACGAATTTACCAATACAACTTCACCGAAGCAAACTTATGTACATGGGTAGTTTTTCCTTCTGATGATTTATTGACGTGTCTGCTGCGCATTGCTATAATTTTATTCTGTCCTCTTCTCGTCTTTCTCATCGCCACTGGTTTGTGATGAGTTGATTAATTTGTTCTCCTTTTTCCACTTCATCCGTCGGTTTTGGAACCAAATCTTGATCTGGCGTTCCGTCAGGCACAGAGCATGTGCAATCTCAATACGTCGTCTACGGGTAAGATACCTGTTAAAATGAAACTCTTTCTCCAACTCCAACGTCTGGTAACGGGTGTATGTCTGACGGCCCCTCCGACCAGGGTTACTGAAGGTCCCTGTCCATGAAATAGAAAAAAGGAAAGGAGGCGGTTATAGCAGCACGTTAACGCCGAAAGCGTGAATAATATAGGGATTATAAAGATTAATGTGTATTATAAAAGCAGCATGAGGACAGCAACATAACTTGCGAATTGTATGACAATGACAATGTATAACAATTATTACGTGTTCGCAATGCTAATCACTGCGTTTCCTTGGGTGCATTTTAGTAGATATTCATTGTTTTAGGTAAAAAGACTGTAAATTAAATCCTTATCTTTTTCAAAGCAGCAAATAGAAACGTCACTGTCATACCATATTACTGGACGTTATTGTACACAATCAAATTCAGCAGATTCTTAGCTTTTTGTTACGTATTGTATGATATCAATTTCCTTGTTAGTTTCATTTAGAGTGACATTTTCTACAGTAACAATATAAACTAGGCATTTTTTTACTTTGCATGTTATGATATAGCGTCTTATGACTTTTATAGACCACAATACTGTGTAATCGTTTTTAAATATTAATGTGATTAAACTACTGTGAGCTTCAAACTGCACCGGCGTCGTCTTCTGTTTTAGTGTTACACTGTATAGATTTGCATATGCCGGAGTGAGAAGCTGTTATTTACACTGTATGCGCTTCCGGATTTGCACAGTCAAGCAAGTAGCACACTTTTAGCAGTGTACTTTATATCTGCCGTGGCAAATAACGAAAAGCATAAGGAAACATGACAACGTGAACGTACCACTGCATGAGTTCATTCTTTGCATCCACGGGTATACTGGCACTCCCGGCTTCTGTTCGTCGCTCTCGATGTAGACGCCTTTCCCAGGCGAATCTGTGCAATCTGTTTTCCGGTGCTCCTGACTGTGAATAAGAGAGTGTTCTTCTATGCTAGAGAGTGCACAGGCGTTGTCTTTTTCCCTGCAAAAGCTTGCTGCCGCGTAATCGCAGGAACCGAAGGTCGTCGCCCTGCCGTAGGCACCGTTCGTCTGCTGGTAAAAGGAAGAGTGGTATGCCTTCTCCTGAACACCGGTAGTTCCATATGCAGCACCGGGATAATGTCGTAAAGGGTCTGTGTATCCGGAGGAGTATAAGGGTATCTGTCCCAAGAATGACTCCTGTCCTCCGGGCAGAGTCACCGGGAAAGTAGAGTTTACAAAATAGGAACTCATTGGAAGGGCACGGTTCTTTTCCTTGGTTTATGATTTGTTGTGTTTTATAGTCCAAGCGGTTTAGCTATTAGTAGTTTATCGGAGATTGGGTGTTAGGGGAGGGGGGCTGCTGGGTGGCTATGTGCCAGTACGGGACAGAGGAATACAATACCATCTGACCAACCACTGACCAATCGCAGGCGACCGTGCCTACAAATTAGCAATTTTTTTTTGGGTTGGGGTGGGGGGGGTGATGGGTGTTCGACTGGGGCCCGTATTTTTCATTTGTTCTCTGTTCCTTTTCTTTCAGTGACATTGCTTTAAAGAATAACGTTTATTAACGCTAAATATAATACTTTGACACATTGCCTACCTCTGTTTTGACCGTAGTGTATGTACTGACAAACTCACAGGAAATAAAGGAGGAGCCAGCAAACAAACCCACAGTGGACTTCCAAAAAATGATTAGATCTCTATTAGGTTCAGTTATTGTTCAGATGACATACCGTATTTGCATTTTCAAAGATGAAATTTTGAAAAAATAATAGACAATAGACAAACAGCTAAATATACAGATTTATTTTACAGTGTTTTGCAAATAAAAACACTTAGCATATAAAGTTACATTTAATAAGCAAACTCGACATAAATGTGTCTCATATTCTCGTTAATTCCCAACAGGCTTTGGATTCGGATTTGTTTTGGATAGATTTACTATAACAAAGAAAGTAGCTGGTGATGGATAGTGACGCCCATGATGCACAATTCGTAAATGTGATGTAGTCACATTCATGCATATAAAGTAATGTATATTCTCTGCTTGATTTTCGACTCCATGTTTTGTGTGATTAAACTGTTAGCGCTTTTCTCTTTTCTAAAGATGGCACGACTCTGCCCGCTTTTCATACATGAGTTGTTCCAATTTGGATTTTAACTTATGCTAACTCCAGAAAGTAAATCACCACTATCTCGGCAATTTTGTGTTTTACCACATTGCTTTTAAAGTCGTGCGTGTGTGTTTGTCATTAACCTAGAGTACAGTTATAACGGCTGGAGTCCTGTCGTTATACAACCGTTGAGCCATTTGGGACCCAAAAAGTGGATATTTTTAAAGGTGGCTGGGGGTTGTGAGAGTGTTTTACTTTCATTTCAATTTCCGTTTAACACGACGAGGATGCTGCGCTTCCTTGTACATTGCTTGGAGTTCTGCGAGCGGAAAGCATCTATTGTGTATCCACTTGCATGAGAAATAAAAAAAGGAAACATTGCTTGTTCAAAGTCCGTTTTCTATTGAGTGATAGCTGCTACTGGTGATTTTGTTATTGATGAATTGCAAGACTGTGGCAAGGACATATATTTATTTATATTTTATTCTATTGAAAAGGCAATTTGAAAGTAATGTTATGCTTTTTTTTTTTATTCTCGACAGACACTTTATATGGACTGGGAAGCAAAAAAACAATCACACCAACCCATCATAAAGGAACATGACGCAAAGCAGCAGTCATGGAATATTTCCGCAAACCAAGGAAATCACTATTTAACTTTGTCAAGTTTTCTGTAACCTCATCTAAAGTTATCTGCGTTTGCGGTGACAGTGCATATATTGTGAGTATGGCTGTGTCTGCGTCGAATTTTGTGAGAACTTGTACTTGTGTTCGCTTAGCGTAATAAGTTTTGTGTTTAAAAATATCCCTTTCTCTTCTATTGTTTTAAACTGATTTGCATATAAATGATTACATTATAAAATATACTTAACACAATGCCTTTGTTCGCTGTTCCGTTTAATAAGTAATTAATTCGTTTGTTCATTTTCATTAAACTGAACAACTCTTGTTTAAAATTTGTGATTTTACACCAGTGAAAATTTAAGGGCTTTATGAGAGTATAAAGTATATATCTTTATATGTTCATAAGAATTATACTTTAATAAAAATAAAGGAGATGGAAGTATACAGAAACAGCTATACATTTGTTGTATTATTTGAGTACTTAATACTCAAAATAATAATTGAAGAATATATTTAATTTCCCAGCTACTATATATATTATACTATATACTATATGTGTGTGCGTGTATGTGCGTGTACGTGTGTGTGTGTGTGTGTGTGTGTGTGTGTGTGTGTGTGTGTGTGTGTGTATGTGTGTGTGTGTGTGTGTGTGTGTGTGTGTGTGTGTGTGTGTGTGTTTGTATATGTGTTTGTGTGTTATTAATAATATATAAATAATATAAAAGAAATATGGCGAATATTTGTATTGCATTGTACTTAAAATAAAATTAATGTCACTTTCACGATCAAATAAAAATGTAAATATATATATATAAAAAATATGTTTATTACCTATACTGAAATTCCGCGGTCCGGTTCTCAGCCTATGAGGTTCTACAACAGATCCAATAGGTACCTTTCAAATGTGCATTGGAACCAACAACTTTCTTTTCTATCAGACAGTTCAGACAAAATGATATTTGTTTACCAAATACATTTTACTACAGACTACTTACAAATTATTTGTTTGAAATTGACATAGTATAAGTCCATGTATTGTTATGATCTTTTCATTTTCTCATTTTTTGCCATACGAATTAAATTGTATTTTAAATATTGTTTCCGTTTTTTCAATTTTAACTGATAATTATTTGGTACCACGGCTAATCTTACAATTGTATGTAATATTGAATGTGATTGATTGTGATTGCATTAATTTTATGGCTGGTCTCAATAAAAGCAACAAGAGTCGAAATAAACGAAAGAAAAAAAAACTACTGTCTTCTTTTGACGTCGTTGATACAAATTATGGCCTTTAGAAATGGTTAGATGTCTGAATAAGTCCAACAAATAAAATATTTACAGATCTACCACGCTGTTCTGCTGCTGTACTCCTTGGGTCGCCATCCCCCTTTTCACTTTATGTGTCTACTTTCCTCTGTGTTTTCGGCGGCTGGAATTAGTATTACTCTTGCTTAAACTGCAAGATAACCAGATTCGGCATGTGTATGTGTGTGTGTGAGTGTGTGTGTGTGTGTGTGTGAGAGAGAGAGAGAGAGAGAGAGAGAGAGAGAGAAAGAGAAATAACACCCAGGTCAGGAAGCCATGTAGTTCACCAGAAAATGAATTAAGAAATGGTTATTCGCTGACAGTGGAGAGTTTCAAGTGGTAGGATTTGTGAAGACAGAAATAAAAAAATCCAACCCGAAGACTTGGTTTTCAGACCAAGTGGTGAATGCTGATACTTCAAAGAGGGCAACAACAGCCTCGAGAATTTACAGCCTCTACATTCTTTTACGTTTCACTGCCATCGAGCTGAGCAGCCAACCCTTTCCAGCTTTTTCTCTCATCACTGGTTCTGTTTGAGTTATTGCTTTTATTATTTGTATGGCATTAAAATGTAAACATGTTAACATGCACAAACAATTAAGTTCAAACCTTTAGATTCAAAGGAAATAATCTAATTAAATATAGAGTATAGAATAAGGAAAAAAGCAAATAGACAATCGGAAAATATCCCAAAAAATATAATGAGTATACAGTGCGGCAAATGCACGTTGCCAAAAGGCATATTCTCTCTCTTTCGATATCTCTCTCTCTCTCTCTCTCTCTCTCTCACACACACACACTATCTATCTATCTCTCTTTCGATATCTCTCTCTCTCTCTCTCTCTCTCTCTCTCTCTCTCTCTCTCTCCCTCTTTCTCTCTCACTCACTCTCTTTTCTCTTTTTTTCTTTGACACTCTTGCGTGCGCACGCACGCACGCACGCACACACACACACACACACACACAGAGAATGAAGTCGTCTGTCCTTCTAGCGATCATCGTGACGTAGTGATCAGGCAAACTGTCATTACGCAAAAGAGGCCGCTAGATGGCACCAAATACCCAGAAAAAATATTCAGCTAAGAGGGCTGCGTTTGAAGTCCTTATTCACAAACAGAGCGACAAATACATGATTCTATAAATGGTTAAAACTGCAAACAATAATAATAATACAAATAAGCCTCTCTGCACAGCGATAAAATGTATCTAACAAGATTTCTGAAACATCTATAGCCGAATAATTAAGTGCTTTCATAGACTGGCTATAGGCTTATTTTCGATTACTTTTTAATCCATTCCAAATGGATGTACGTCCATTCAAATGCCATCTCAGATAATACGTTGTATTATATTTTATTAGAATTGTATTGGTATAAGGCGTTGCCTTTTGAGAATGCAAGTCGAAAACCAAACCAAAGTAAAACAATGGGCACAGTTATGTACGTGGCAGTGTTTTTTGGTCAAGACATATGACAATATTGGTCTAAAGGATTTATTGTTTTGATAAACCCATTTGAACAATAATCTTAAAAATACGTATATTTTGTCTGGAATTATATATGGTCGAATATCTTTAAATCATAAAATAGAAGACAAAATGCATGCACTTTTATTTATTCAATGTTGGTTACCTGGCGTTTCCTCCTGAAGGATTTAGCTTACTGTTATTCATTCATATTCTGTCCACACATTCAATGTGTAGAAATGCGGCATTGCACCGTGCCCCTTGATAAAGACATTCCACGTAATAAGTGGTGCAAAAAGTGCAGGTACGTTCTGATTGGTAACCTCGTCGGTCCATCACAGCTCACAACAATACAGACCTCTCTTTCCAAATTACAATGACAGCATCTACGAGATGAAGTAAAATATTTCTGCCATTTGTCTCACATATCTAATTCTAGAATTTCACTTAAAACAAAGCTGAAAGCTGGAAAAGCATGCTTTCGATGCACCTTCTTAAAAAAAGACACAATGATAAGGCTTATAATCAAGCTCTGCAATAATAATAGTGCGCATTTAAAACCTGTTTTGTGAATTCAAGCAGCATAAGCGATCGAACTACCGCCAAAAAAAGCATAATTTGTGACAGCGGACCTTACCTTTGCTGATAAATCGTTAGACTGCGTTAGGACAGTAGGGAGAATCCTTTCTCGTTGGTCGCGCTGGGAAGCCCTGTTGCCCTGCCCGGATCCATCATTCGGCAAAATTGACAGTAAAGCCATTGTTTCAACCCTTTAAGGTCAGATTAGTAAACTGCTTTCGGGTCGACGTATGAAAAAAATCATCTACTGCGTATCCAGATCTCAGTCAGACTCCTTATTGTTGAGGAAATCCCAGCCATAGTCGGCCACATTAGCATAGCGAGCGCAAAAGAGGCTGGTCTCCATGTTCTGTTACCAGGAGACAGAACGGTGGGCGAAAACTATATGTATATCTTCGATTTTTGCCGAAGTATAGATAGGAAGAGAATCGTTATAGAACATGCTGAAGCTTCATAAGGCGCAGCGGCCAAAAGAATGCTGCAATATAACCACTTGGGAAATCATAAAAAGTTCACGTTCACAGTTACCCATCCACATGACCATCCTCGGCCAATCCCAGGATCCAGGCACTCATAAAGTTCTATCACAAAGTTGTAAATTTTCATAAAACAACAAGGAATTTATTGCATTTCTCTTCAGTGCCTCCTATGCGGTCGCCATCTTTTTCTTTCACAAAAGCCTGAAAAATCGACTAGGAAATATATGTGCTAATATGTGTTTCCCATACAAAGCTTGTAGTTTATTAGATATTGTGTTCGTATGATTTAAATAAGTGCTTCAACCCGCTTTTACTAAAGAAAATAAAAACGGTTGATTATTGTGTGCATATTTTAAGCCATTCTTGTTAAAATTAGAAATCAATGTAGGACAACTGAATATTAGTTTTATTTAAATACATACTTTTAACAGAACCTTTTAATTTGCATCTTTTAATGCTTACTGTCTACAGATTTTGTGTATTTTGTGAGATAAGCACTAAATACTCGAGTAGACTAAATAGCTGAACAAAAAACATTTAGAATATATCAAAAGCACAATCGCAGGCTTAAAACGAGTTTAAACAGGTTTAGCTAAACGCGTGCAGGTTGCCAGACCTTGCAATGCAAACTAGTATATAGACGGAGCAAGATATTATATGCATGGTAGATAACATAATATTTCAATATCCTATACGAACATAATATAGTGTATTTTTTATTATAGTTGCAGTAAATATATTTTTATATTGTAATAGCGTAACCAACTAGCCTTATAAATGTCGAAACGAATAAATATCGTGTATTCTTGCACTAATTGACAACATAATAAAATAATATATATATATATATATATATATATATATATATATATATATATATATATATATATATATACAAAATACAAAACATTACACAGCATACTACAGTAACGTTATAAGAACGCAGATCTCTGTCTAAAATTCTAAATTTTTTCTACGTTCTTACCCGAATTTCTCGCGAGTAAAATCTTAAGGAAAAGTAAAAGACTAATTAGAGGAGCACTCAGTGCCATACTTCCTTTCCGTTTATTTCTTTTTGTTCTTTTTATGGCGTTTTCCGGCCTGTTTATTGATGCCCTAAACACATTAGTTTACAACCCTTAATGCACTCTTTTGGTCTCTCAAAGTAAAGAACCAGTCACATACTGACCTGAACGGAAGTCTCAAAAGCATTCAAAAGCAAATGGCAAGAATGCACAAACAAGAGCGCAGATTGTATTATGCCCTCTTTACTAAAATATTAAAATAGAAACTCTCCAAAATAAGCGGTCATTTTGAGGCCGTATAATCTATATATTGAAAAACGACATACAATTGTTGTTTTCTAAGTATTATTTTGACATTTATACTCCTATTTAAGATTCTTATGACAATTAAAATAATAATAATAATAATAATAATAATAATAATAATAATAATAATAAAATAACAGCCCAACAACAACAACAATAATAATAATAATAATAATAATAATAATAATACACAAGGTTTTACGTTAAGAAAAAAAACTATTATAAAAAGAAATACGAAAAATCAATAACCAATAATTTTTGTTATTTGAGAAATAGTGCTTTGAGAAAATGAGAAGGATTACCTTTTGAAAGAAAATATTAAAATTCCAAAGAATTTTTTTATTACATGACTTAAATTAACATTTCTTTGACACAAACAATTTTTTTATACATGTTTCCACTTTTTATTTATTTGAAAAAAAAAAAAAGTATAAGGCCGCTTGGAACACACTCGAATATATGTAATCAAGTAATAGCAAATAACCGGGCCTTTAAATCATGTATTTATTATTTAATTTTCGACAAAGTTTTATTTTGTGATTTCACGAGACTACATAACAATTTGATTTTAACCTAAATGTAGTATTGTAGAGTAATTAAGCATTAAAAGATTAAAGATGGTACATATGCTCTTTCTCTTGTTTTCTGCCTGCTTGTTTATTATTATTTTCTCATTGATGTTCTGCAGTGGGAGACCTATATTTTATTGTCTGATTGTCATAAGGCTGATCTGAAAACACATTTTGATGTGTCTTTCGATCATGCAAAGAGCATGAAATATCTCCACACGCATTAGACGCGTCAGACGTCGGTTAAAGTGGATCTTCTTCCCGAGCCTGAGAATGCTGGTACGTCTGGCGACTCCGGATTCAGTCTGCACCTGTAAACAAGTAACAACGAATTTAGCATAAGAGAAAGGACAGTACTAAAAAATATTATTAATTAAAAAAAGGTTATTGATAATGATGATGATGATGATGATAATAATAATAATAATAATAATAATAATAATAATAATAATAATAACACATGACTTAAAAAGAAATATTATAGTGTGCTATAATTTTGTATTATTATTGTTTTTGTTGTTGTTGTTTTATACAGTTCATACTGTAGTTCTCGCTACTGCATTATACACTTGCAGACACACAAACAGTAACATAGACACATAGTTTGATTGTATATATTTGCAACTATGTATTTATCTATTACTCTTGCCTATGTATATATAAAGAGAAAGAGATGGAGGGAGAAATAGAGGGGGGGTAGAGAGAGAGAAAGAGAGACTAAGAGGGAAAAAGAGAGACAATATATGCATATCTTTGGCATTTAAACAATAACACAACTATCAAACTATTTTACATTTATTGTCTCTACCCATAAACAATGGAGCATTATTGTGTTTTAATTTTGACAAGACCCAAATCTAGAAGTAGGGCATTCTACACAGTGTGGTTCTGTGGTCCGCCGACATGAACCAGACGGATTTCACCCGTTTCCGTTTTGAGCAAATGGAGTCTGTTTTACGTTTGTGTGCTTTTGAACTTTTTTTATTGCTGTCCTTATTTAGTGCGGTATCCATTTCCATTTATTCATTCATTTCGTGATAAGTCAACTAACATGCAGTAAGCAAAGTGTTGGAGTAAAAACAGTGTGTGTGTGTGTGTGTGTGTGTGTGTGTGTGTGTGTGTGTGTGTGTGTGTGTGTGTGTGTATGTGTGTTTTTCAATATAGAAAGGAGTGGGAGTGATCGAGATAGAAGTAGGAATAGGTAGTATAAAACATAAAATAGGAACATGTAGCAGTAATAAAATGTGTACAGAATGTAAAGTTTTAGTAGTTTTAGAGTCATATCATTATTAAACTACTACAATCACTCAGTTTAGATTATCTCTAACCCCCCTATAATAGGTTTGACCACATAGATCAGTTTCCAAAGTAAGATAATAATAATACGTTGTATTGAAATGTATACACACGTATTATCATATTTCAAGTGTTAAGTCAATCAGCCAAAATTAACCACTTATTTGTAAATTTAGGGTCACATTTTCTTTGTTCCTTGTTCTTCCTGTGTAGCTATTTAAGACTGGAGACCTATAGTTTACTAATAGCGATATAAGCTACATTTAAATTATTATCCAAAACACGTTATAACACGGAATGAAGGAAAAGAAGATATGAAAGCGATTATCAAATAAAAACTAGACAACATAATAGTGGGTAATAAAAAGTCAATGTCTTGTCTGATGCATTCACTACGTTAAATTAGGAACGCATTGATCCTATTTATTTTAAAAAATAAAAATAAGTTCTGCAGAGTTATAAGGTTCTCCCACATCATAAAGTCAATAAAACCTTTTTTTTGGCCACCGAACATGACAGTGATTTAAAGTTGCAAAACAATAAATACACTAATACATGTTTTTGGTGTTATTACACCTTTTTATTATGTCGTTTAACTGCAGTCTTTAAACAGTGCCCTCAAGTTAGACTAAAAGCTCGAAACGCACTTGTACCGATGATAAATCGAAGCTCCAAAACCACTATAACTTTGTTTTAGCAAAATGTTTGAATACATGTTACATTTTCAACGTCTTTATCATTTAATTATTAAGGTCGAATTTCAATAAAAAAAGGTTTATAAATAAATAAATAAATAAATAAATAAATAAATAAATAAATAAATAAATAAACAAACACCTTACAGGGTTCAGAATGTTTTAGACGCTTCGCCATGCTACCGTTAAAGAAACAATTTAATTGCACCTGTTCTCCTTCCCCATCCTCTTTTAAACATTAATTGTCTTTTAAAATCCGAGGTTCACACTGACCTGTACTTCTCATTCATGGCTATAGCCCGAAATTGTCCTCATTGCTGAAGGCTGTAACGACGGTGTGTCCTGCTACAGCTAAAAGTATCAGCGGTACGCATAATAGTTAGTCTCGTGTTGTCAGTGGTAAAGTAGTATATGTCCAAATTGCCGTTTCCCAGGTTATAAGGTGTGGAGTACCTACCATGATTTTGAGTGAAAGGTCTTTCACTGTCCACCCCGGTGTGGCTGAGGGCGAGGAGGTGAGACTGAATAGTCGTGCTGTAGACGCTGGGTTACTGTAAACTGGCTGCCAGGAAGCTAGAAACTTGCTCAGGAAATGCTTCATTTTGAAAACTAAAATCGTGTCTTTTTTATACTGTAAAACAGAAAGCGTGTTAGCCTAACATATGGAACTCATAATTTGGGTTTGAGAGTATATTTAAGAAGCTTAAATTATAGTTCATAAATTTACACTCTGGAAAAGATTTATACCAAAATTACTTTTATCCAAAATTATCACGTGACAGTCGACACGTCACGGAGAGTCTTCCGATTGGCGGTAGTCTTCATATGCTGTATAGTGTGGGAAAAACTCTTCCCCGGCTTTTCACCTAAAGTAGACTGCGCAAAATTATTTTTATATTAAAAAGATTGACCACAGTAGATATAGGAGGGCAGAGTAGAAAAAAATCTACCTATTGATTAGCCTGACTATTTTTTGTAATCATCTAAGTCATCTAATTCAGTAATAGTCGTGCATGAAAATGTTCATATACATGCATAAAATATGAATAAACACCTGCAATTTGCCAGTTAGCCATAATTGAGGACTACTCGATCTGTGCACATTCGGCTGTGTCTGTTTAAAAGGTACAGTAGCGGATATCAGCAGGCCCTTATTTAAAAGAAATTTCTGCTTCAGAGCATCTCTATAGCCGACCCGTTCAACGCAGCTATTTTCACGGCACGGTTTTCCATAGCTCACAGATAACTTCATTCTCTAACTTTAAGTCTGTGTGTGTGTGTGTGTGTGTGTGTGTGTGTGTGTGTGTGTGTGTGTGTGTGTGTGTGTGTGTGTGTGTGTGTGTGTAGGTGCTTAAGAAAACTGAACCAAAAACTCACCTGCTCTAAATCTACTTATACTCACAACAGTGTAGGTCTTGGCTGGCATATACTCTAAATCACATTCTATTTGTAGAAGAAAGTATCTGGTTACGATATTAGTCTTTTGTAATCATGATTATGCGTTCATCTTCTCACTCAATAATACACAACTATATTTCATGTCCCAGCTAAAATAAAAGGTTTGTTAAACCCAAAGTGGACATACACTAAACACTATAAATGTAAGTAAGATATTGATTTGCACAGGTACGTGATTCTCAAGTCTTTTAAGCCCCCTTTCAGATAGAAGTAATCTACGTTTGTGGTTCAGTATCTGGGTGTGTAAATACGAGAATATAATGATTAGTAAACAGGATATAATGGTTAATATTTTCTTCACACTTTAAAAGTAAATTATGCAAAGTACAATGGTCACATCATCGATTCTCTCTTGTAAACTTTATTGTGCCCACTTTATTGTTTTTTTTTCAAGGTTTAGTCCATAGAACAAAGTGAAGAACAATGAAAGCATATTGCCAAATTTCCATGAACAAATGCACGAATACAGTACAAAAATCTGTCTCACAGTAAACAATGGGTCACATTACAGCCTTTTATTTCCTTTTCATTCATTTCTTTAACTGTGCGCATGCTTAACCCAAGAAAGAAAGATAACCAAATCTTATCAGTCTGAAAGAAACTTAGTAAGTGTAAAAAGATATGCTACGTCATAAATAGGCAGTTTCATGTTGTTGGATGTCATTAGTCGATACGTCATCATAACATATAAGTGACAAGAGTTAAAAGTGCACCATAACTTAAGAACTATACAGCTGCCGAGATAAGGTTAATGTCAAAAATCTAACAACAGAAACCAAGTTTTCACAATATTTATTCCACGAAGTAAGGAGGCTAATTTACACACTATGATAGGCCTACTCTCTGAATATTAGGAAAAGGTAGAAATGCTTCATGTCATAATAAAATTCGATGACCACGCAGATTTAGAGTTCCTTTTCTCCATCATCGCTCATTTATTTGAACAACTGTTTCTATCTACTCACCGTAGACTGAAAATCTTTTGAACAAACCTTAAGAACTGTTTTGTCTTCTGGCTCTCGATGTCCTTTTAAAGTGTATGCATGTTTGTATGTGTGTGTGCGCCCGCTCCTGATTGCTGTCTGCTCTCAACATCCGTCCTAGATTTGTTTCGCTTTTTCGCAGTCTTCTTTTGCTGACTGTGCTCCAGCTGCCTGCTCCTTCTCCCTCTTCTCATTTTCAATAGCCTCCTGTTCAGATTTACTGCTAGGAAACTTGTCCTTGTTATTTTCTTTTTTCCATTTCATACGTCTGTTTTGAAACCAGATTTTGACCTGCCGTTCGGTCAGTCCTAAGGCATGCGACACCTCAATGCGTCGTTTGCGTGTCAGGTACGGGTTGAAGAGGAATTCCTTCTCCAGCTCAAGTGTCTGGTAACGGCTGTAGGTCTGGCGGCCTCGTCTGCGTCCGGCAGCTACTGGGGAAAAGAAGGTCAAACTCGTTAGAAATATCTTATATTGTTTAGTCAACTTTTAATTTTTAATATCTTATTTTGACCTGTTTATTAACAGTAGCATATTTATAATCCTTTTTACTATTAAGAGAATAATAAAACTTAAATAGTGGTCATTCTGAACGTCTATAATCAATAAAGAACAAACTGAAGCATCGCAAAAATCTGATATGTTTTAAGTCAAAGACTTGTACCATATCTACCATTACACATAGTACGTCTTGTGTGTCGAGCCATAAGAGAGAAGCTGTGTAAAACGACGACCCTGTATCGAATTAAGGCCTAGCATAACTGGAAGTCGTAAAAAGCTGCTTAAAACTTTGACTAAGGTGAGAAATGGAAGATCAGCTGGACCAAAGTCTCACACATGGGGACAGAAGGAAAATAATTGCTATGTTTCTCTTCTTCAGTAGTCTTCCTATATTATGGCAATTAAACTGTAAAGTGATTCACAAGTTTTCAACACCATAAAACAATAAAATTTGTAATAATCCCTCACTTGCGCACACACAGGAAATGTGGCTTTGCATACTAGTTAAATTGCCCTGAGAAATTTTCTAGCGAGCTAGTAGGTTTATTTCCTCTCC